>NC_059435.1:12046810-12229310 GCF_021028975.2 Sphaerodactylus townsendi | reverse complement strand
GCTAATTTTCAGATGAAGCAACTGTTAACTCCCTGCCTGCTCCCCCTTCTCTCCTTCTCTCCTTACCACAGTGACACACATTTCTCCTTCCCTGGAGTCAATACGCAGAGCATACTGGGACACTACCGTAGCCGCATATATAGTGTTTACCGAAGGCGAATGTAGATGATCATTTATTAATTGCCCATCAAGTGCTTGTAAACAGTTGCTAAGCCAGTTGTTTGTATCATCCTGGTTTCCTTGAGCAACTCTGAAAAATGAAAAAGGCAGAATATAAATATTTCATCGTAATAGGCTCTCGCCGTTCCTTGGATCCGTGACTCACAATTTCACTTATTCATGGTTCAAGGGCCAATTTTATTTGTTTAATTCATTCATTTATAGATCGCCTTTCTCTCCAATGGGGACCCTAAGCAGCTTACATGGGTTTTTCTCTGCTCCAATCACATGAGGAAATCCTCAGTCTGTTGTTACTCTCACTGTAGTGATGAGAACCGGTGCTGCCAAGTTGCAGCCAACTTCTGACGACCCTGAAGGGAATTCAAGGCAAGAGATGCTCAGAGGTGGTTTGTCACGAGGCAGAGCAAGGGGGAACTGCGCCCGGGATGCGCACCCTGCACCCCTTCTGCGGTGCTGCCCCCCCTTGCCCTGCCCTGGAACACCCCCATACCCACCTGGGACACGCCTGGGGCATCATGCCTCGCTGCCCCGTGGGCACTACGCTACTGGTTTGCCATCAGCCCAGTGGCGTACCTAGGCAAACTGGAGCCCTGGGCAAAATCTGAGTTTCATGCCCCGCCCCCAACAACAACAACCTTTATTAGGCATTGAAAGAATAAAAGAAAGAAATAAAGAAAACAAGCAGGTGTAGCCCCATCTCCTATTAGCTCCCATTGGAAACAATGGGGGATGGGGACACTCCCTATGGGAGTCCATAACTTTGGACTCCCTAAACCAAACCTTACCAAACTTGGGTGATATCATCAGGATAGTCTCCTGAAAAATCCCTGAAATTTTGGTGCTGCTAGCCTAAAAACTGCGCCTCCTACAGGCCAAAAACAGAAAAAACACTGAAAATTCAAAAAAATCCCACCTGCATTTTTGGTGCCCCCCACAAGGTGGCGCCCTGGGCAACTGCCCACTTTGCCCAATGGGAGGAACGCCTCTGCATCAGCCGACTCTGTTTCTCTCACTGTGCCTTTGTCAAAATTGTGACACAAAATTTTGCAGGAAATGTGGATATTTTGCTGAGGGGAGGCAGGAAAAAAATGCAAAGAACTGAGGAGAATGAGGGTCTACGCATTGTTAGCTAGTATGGTGCTCACGGAGTTTCATGCTTCTTTTCACTCACAGCTCAATTTGGTCTGTGCATAAAATATTCAGAACAATTTGAAACCCTTGGAGATTCCCAAGCAAGGTTTCGACTTTGCAGCGTTTCCCCGCACGTTCTGTACTTCAATATTAGCTTTGAAGTGATTCTCTTTCAGCACAGTTTTCTTTTTTTAAAAAAAAAAATCTCCCAATTTTAATTCCGTGCATAAAATAAAAATATTCAGACCTATTAAGTGATATGGAAGTGAATTAAGTAAGTGGGTAATATTTTTCAAAAAAAGGCTGAATGAAGTCTCATGAGGAGACACCACGCAATGGAGCAGATTTTGTTCGGGGAATTCTCTTCCCGCCCACCCCCCCCACCCGCCCCCCACCTTTGGCAAAAGCTTTTGCTAAAAAAGTATTTTCAATCTCTTTCCATCAAACTACATGTGCGTGCGAGAGAGTGTACATAAAACAGGAGACACAATGAAGATGAATAATTCAATGGATCAAAGAATTATCCCCTCTGCCATCTCCAAATGAGGACACAGCGTAGCCAAATTTGGGTTCCACAAGCTTATTTGTATTCATTTTATTTATTCAAAACATCTTTGGGCTATCCTTTCCCCATACTGAGCTCACAGTGGTTTAACAACATCGATAACATAGAAGAAGAAGAAGGAGGAGGAGGAGGAGGAGGAGGAGGAGGAGGAGGAGGAGGAGGAGGAGGAGGAGGAGGAGGAGGAGGAGTTTGAATTTATATCCCCCCCTTTCTCTCCTGCAGGAGACTCAAAGGGGCTTACAATCTCCTTGCCCTTCCCCCCTCACAACAAACACCCTGTGAGGTAGGTGGGGCTGAGAGAGCTCCGAGAAGCTGTGACTAGCCCAAGGTCACCCAGCTGGCATGTGTGGGAGTGTACGGGCTAATCTGAATTCCCCAGATAAGCCTCCACAGCTCAGGCGGCAGAGCTGGGAATCAAACCCGGTTCCTCCAGATTAGATACATGAGCTTTTAACCTCCTACGCCACTGTGTACATAAAAAACATAAAAACCAAAATTTTAAATCCCAATTCAGAACTGCAAGTAAACTTAAGCAAATGCGGTTCTAAATAAAGCCATCTTCAATGGCCTCCTACAGTTCCAAAGTGAGGGGGCCGGGAAAACCTCCCTCAAGAGGTTGCTCCAAAATTGTGGAACTGGCCCTGAAAAAGCCCTCTCTTGTGTACCTACCAAACAAGGTTTTCCTTTTGTTGTTAAATAGCTGATCTCTGTCCTAAACTATTACCATATTTAAGGCTGGGATGTGCTGAGTTACCCAGGACTACCCTTATTTGGACATTTCAACAGTGGTGGGATCCAAACATTTTACTAATAGGTTCCCATGGTGGTGGGATTCAAACTGTGGTGTAGTGCCAATGGAGCTGGGCAGGGCACGACGGAGGCATGGCCGGGCATTCTGGGGGCGGGGCATTGCTGGGCGGGGCTGTGGCAAGGATGCAGCCACTGCGCCGGTCCTTGGGCGGGAAACGAATGCACGCAGGCGCAGGCTGCCACGCACGCCAGTGCACCTCCTGCTAGACTGCTTCAAGTTCTGCGCGCTACTGCTGAGAGGAGGGGCGTAACTAAGGCAAAAATCACGTGACAAAATCACCAATTAGTAACCCCCTCTCGGCACACACAAATAATTAGTAACCTACTCTCAGGAAAATGTGAGAACCTGCTGGAGCCCACCTCTGCATTTCAACCCTGGGTCTAAATTCTGTCAGCAATTATTGCTGGCTTTCTTTATCCTATCTCATTGCCTTCCCACAACGTGCTACCAGAGGCGTAATTAGGGTGGGACAGCCAGGTGATGTGCCCGAGGCCCCACTTGAACAGGAGCATCCTCCACCACCCAACCCCTCCCTGCCAAAAACTCTGCCTCAGGTTCAACTTTATTTTGCAGGCTCCCCCTCCAAAATCCATGTCCACTTGAAAGGTGAAACCCACAGTGTAATGCTGGGCTCAACCTGGATGGGTCCAGCGTTGAACTGCAGGTCCTGCCTCTGAAGTCCATGTGGTCTTCAGAGAGGGAGTTTGCAATTTTAAGCTAGACCCAACGAAGCTGAGCCCAGTGTCCACCTGTAGGCTTGGCCTGGCTGAGTCAAGTTTTACAGTGCTGGCTCTGCTCTTGGAAATCCACTTCCAAAGTCACATGAAGTCAGCCATTTAATGCTGGACCTGACAAGACCGCAGGGGCGGGAGAGAGGTTTTTAGTGCTTTAGATATTTCTCACACAGAGATGTGCTACACAGACAACAAAGGGTCTGGTTGATGCTACTCAGCATCAACAATGTCTCCTTACAATTGACCCTGCCACAGAATGAATGATGGAATGTTGCGGGAACAAACACTCTTGTAGACTGAGGTGTTGCGTGGTTTCCGGGCTGCATGGCCGTGTTCTAGTAGCATTTTCTCCTGACGTTTCGCCTGCATCTGTGGCTGGCATCTTCAGAGAATCCTCTGACGGTAGTAAAGCAAGTGGAGTATATACACATGTGGAATGTCGAGGGTGGGAGAAAGAACCATTTGCCTGTTAACAAGTGTAAAGGGTGCAATTAGCAAGCTTGATTGGCATGAGTTGGGTGGGATCCACCCATTTCGCTGCGAGGAACCATGAAGATAGCATAGCATAATTCATGGTTACTCACATGCTAAATGTCTGGTTTCAGGCCTGTAATGTCCAGATCCGCATTGATGGTATCTTGCCATCATTGCTTTGGCCGTCTGCCCGGCCATTGACCAGTAACCTCAACGTGATAGGCAATGCTGGCGACAGTGTCCGGGGCTGCTCGTCGGACATGGCCAAACCAGCGCAGGCACCTCTCTCTCATTTTTGCCTTGATGGGCTCAATACCAAATTGTTTTCAGACCATGTAATTGGTGATGTGGTCGAGGAGGGATACACCCAGTGTCCAGCGAGTCATGCGTCTTTCCATGGCATAGTCATCTCTCAGCTGCTTTTGTTCCAATCCAATTCAAAAACCTTCATTAGGCATAAACCAGAATTGCCATATATTCCAAGTACAAAAACAGGATCATTGTTACATATCATGTAGAACATGGATTAAAAATGTAGCAACTGCTTCAGAAATTTCTACATTAGGGCTGTTCAATAGCTCAGACCTTTTTAGTTTGTCTGAGAGAAACATAAATTCTAGAGTGCTGTGTGGTTTCCGGGCTGTATGGCCGTGTTCTAGCAGCATTCTCTCCTGACGTTTCACCTGCATCTGTGGCTGGCATCTTCAGAGGATCATGAAGAGCTTGCAGCCACAGGCAGGCTCAACGCAAGGAAGGAGAATGCTGCTAAATTTCTGCCATACAGCCCAGAAACCACACAGCATAATATTCGGCCATTGAAAGCCTTGACTAAATACATCAATTCTAGAGGTAGAAAAGCTCCCAGATCGGGTCTAAAATCATTATACCTCGAACAGTAAAGCAGGATATGAGGGATTGAGTCCATAGCGTTGGGACAGTACCGACAACAAGCAGCTCACTTTGTGGGATGTTAAAGGAAACGCACCTTGTGAAGATAGATACTGAAGGGGAATGAGTGGCACCTTGCTCTTGTCATGACCCATCTGCACTTATAATTAACAAGCTTTTGTAAATATACAGCAGGGCTAGATTTTGGTGGATCCCAAAGTACTAGAGGGAACAGGAGCTTTGTGCAGCACTCAGGAGAGATTGGTATTCCTGGTGTTACAGCTCCTGATCTTTAGATGATGGTAAATTTCGTGTGCGGTAAAGCATGTGAAGAGACTCCCATGAGAAACCCATGGAGAAGATTGATTTTTTTCAATAGGGAGCCACCACTTCGAAAGCTGAAGCTCCCTCTTTTCTATCAAAGATAAACTTTTTGGATCTGTGCAGAAGCAGAGACGAGCTGCTTTTGTTATGGGCCAACACTCTGACCCATAGAGTGCTACGGGGCGGACAGTGGTCTTCTAGAATTGTTAATGTTATTAATACAATTATTTTCTGTTTCAGGCGAAAGTGTCGTTTTAGATTCTGGGTGTTTGGGAACTGTGAAACACAAGTCTTGCCACCTCATTTTTTAATATTGTGGGACAATTTTAGGATACATTGTGGGACTCCAAGATGTGTGAGAACTTGGCTTTCAGTAGAAATGTACCCCAGAGTTTACCTGAAGTAACTTTTGCAGAGTTCTGCCGTAATGGTAGAATAATTATACACTCTAAACAACAGTGAGCATGAATTTAAAAAATACATTAAAACCTGAAGAGTTTGTTTAAGTGAGTAAAACTAATATAGCCACTCACACCTACAAAGGTTAAGAATGGGAAATCATCAGCAATGAACTAAAATCAGATAAAAAGCTTGCTTAAACTATTTCTTTTAAATTTAGCAGGAATGATTCCAAACAAGTATAACTTACAGCAGTAGTTACTAAGTAGCTGTCTGTCAAGCTCCTGAAGGCAAGAGAACATGACCTGAAGCCTCCATGGATTATCTCAAAACTGAGGGAGATAGTTCTTGAGGAACCATGGTCCCTAGCCATCAGTCGGAACGGTCAAGAGAGCACTCAGAAATCGGTTCCAAAATAAACAGGTAACTAGTTAAGAGCTCATGTTTTCAAGACAGCTTTCCTTTGCTAATGATGAGGCAGCCACCGTTTGAGCCCACAGAACCACAGCCACTGAACACATGAACAGTTGATTTGCTCATTTGCTCATAAAGAAATACAAATGCTTTCTGGCTCCATTCTCATCTACGGGCATTTGGCCACGGTCTTCACTGAGTCATACGCTAAGCTTCTAACTGCCTTGTGTGACTGGAAGCAGCACAACAGCATATATTTCTGAATCAGAAATCAAGGGCTCAAATAAGTCAGAGAAAAAACTGGCCAGTCTTGGGCAGCACCTGCACCGGCCTCAGGGCCCCACCTCTACATCGGCAGGAGTCGCCGGTGGAAGGGAGTGAGGGCACGCTTCCCATCTGGCGTGCAAGCTGGCGGCCCCCAAGCGAGGCCAGGCGCAAGAGGAGAGGCGGCTCCACTGCGGGCAGCCTCTCTCCTCTCCCACTTACCTGCGTGGCCGTGCATTAAGCCACGTTTGCTGTGCCCTCCCTAAGCCCCGCCTACGCTGCCCTCCTCGACCTCCGGGGGGGTCGGAGGGACAGCGATAAGAGAATGTAGGAGGCCAAACCAGGCTGCTTCCACGTGTACTGGCAGGTAAGTGAGAGAGGGACGGGGTAAACAGCATGTTCCCGGCGGTGCCATTCGCACCGCGCCGCTGGGAACACGCTGTTTACTCAAAAACCTGCACTTCTAAGGGGTGTTTTTGAGGGCAGCCTGACACCGCCCTGGGGGGAGGGAAGGGGAGCCAGGTCGGCACTGCTGCGTTTCAGCAGCATGGCCTGTGCGAACGGCTCCCTGGGGACAGCGCTTTTGCCGTCCCCAGGCCGCCGTTTTTGGCCCATGCGGAAAGGGCCTCAGTGACAGAGCATCTCTTCGGCATGCAAAGATCTCAGATTCAATTCCACATCTCCAGTTAAGGACCAGGCTGTAGATGATAAGAAAGTCCTCTGTCTGAAAAGACAATGGCCCTTTCTGCACAAACCTTTTTAAACATTTTGAGGCAGGAGATAAAACGTTGCCTCCCTGGAGTTCTGCTTTGTTTTTACCCCAAAACGTTTTTACCTCAAAACATTTTAAATGAATCCGCTTTTAAAATGATTCTCTGGCTGAAACATCTTCAAAACAGCTTCCCTATTCACTATGGCCCTTTCCTCGCTTTGGGTGTTGTAGCAAGCCTTCTGGGGCGAAGGCAAAACACCGTCCCCAGGAGCCATTAGCACGGGGTGCACTTCCACTTAAGCCGTAACCGGCCTCAAGCCGGGTGTTCCCAGAATAAGCTTTGGAGCGTCACTTCTCTGGAGCTTGCCGGCTGGGGGGGCATGCCAGCCTGGCGGCAGTGGCTCTTTGCGGCGCCTCACTCCTTACACTTCTCCGTTCACTTACACCTGGTCTCGGCCTCCCGGCCCGCTGTCGCCAGAGCCTGGGGACTACCACCCCGGCTCTGCGACGCTACTTGAGCTTGGCCTCAAACCAGGTGGTTCATTAGCGGCAGCCCAGTGGCCGTCTCCCGGTTACTGTTTCTGGGACCCGTCCATGCAGGCCGGTCCCAGTGGCGTCGCAGGTGGTAAAAGTCAATTCATATCACCCGGCCAGCCGCTTCCACCTCCGTGTGGAAGCGGCCATGTTTCCCATGCTTCTGGGCTTCCCTGAACTTTCTCCTCCGCACCATTTTCTGAGCTCACTCAGTTCTTCTTTGCCTGTTTATTTGCAACATTTCTCTGTTTGTTCTATAATGTAGGGAGGCCGTCTTCGAAGCATCGCGTATACAAGGGATATCGACTGCAGCACTGTGAAGCATTGAAGCATCAATTCAATACAGAACTCAAAGAAGGCAAAAATCATGCAGTGGTGGCCAAGAATCACTTTGAGGGGCTGAGTGCAAACACTCATTGTCGTAAAGATGGGATTTAAAACATTTTAGAACCATTTTAGGGGATTTGTGCGGAAAGGGCCAATAATGACGGAGATGGACCAGTGATCTGATCCACCATAAGACAGCTTCCTGTGTTCGGTCGCAATGCAGCTGAGTGCCGAATCACACCCTTCTAAGGCCACTGAAGTCAAAGCCGTAACTATGGTAGCTGATTCAAGCATGGAGCCAGAACAATGATTGGAAAGCGGTGGAAAAGCAAGTATAAACCCTTTTAGACCATTTTAAACCCTTTTACACCATTTTCACACCATTTTCACACTGCTGTTTTTGGCCCATGCGGAATCAGCTTTTGGTCCAGATTCTTATGCTACGGTTGCAAGCGCATTGATGAACTTTGGGATTAAGTCCCCAGTACCTTTGAAAGCGATACCGTTAGAGAACAAACCTTTCAGCCAATATTGTCCACAGCAAAACCGGAGCTATTTCCACATCAAGATTTGGGTTCCTCATTTTTAATTGCTAGTTAGCTTGCTCAAAAAAAAAAAAACACCTTTTGCCATCAGTTGTCAAAGAGGAATTGTTCCATAACAGCACCGAGTCTGTTGATCAGTCAGTGTAACAATCCACACATTTTGCATAATTATTAATATTTAGCTCTTCAGGCTCCTGTAATGATGATTCACAAGCAAAAAATCTTGGCTAGATGTATTTAGTCCTCAGGCATGTGGAGAATGGCAGTTGGGGAAGATTTCTCTTTAATGTTTAATTATCATAGGCCCCTTCCGCACATGCAAAATAATGCGTTTTCAAACCACTTTCACAATTGTTTGCAAGTGGATTTTGCTATTCCGCACAGCTTCAAAGAGCACTGAAAGCAGTTTGAAAGTGCATTATTCTGCATGTGCGGAATGAGCCTTAGGTAGTAAACTGTCATATTTTTGACTGGCCTGCTGATCATTTCTAAGAGTGAATTCAAATCTGTATGTTCTTCCCTTGATGACTTGTCCGTGTGAAGAGCAGTTACAGATTAAAGAGCACAGACAAGATTCATAGGAGAGGAGGCGGTCTTTAAGGTGGTCGGAACTCAGATTGTCGAAGGCACCAAAAGTGGAGAACAGCCATCTTGAATCGGATGACGACAACATCAACTGTCAACCAATGAAGAGATTTTGAATTTGGACAAATTTATACTTCATTCCCATTAATAACCCAGGATCTGCATTCAAGATAAGCTGTACCTGCTAAACGAGGGGTGCCAGATGCCCCCTGGTCACTGGTGGGGGATGGGGGGTAGGGTTGCCGGATCCAAGTTGGGAAACTTCTGGAGATTTGGTGGTAGAACCTAGGACAGTGGTTCTCAACCTTCCAAATGCCACGACCCTTTAATACAGTTCCTCATGTTGTGGTAACCCTCAACCCTAACATTTATCCATTTTACAGATGGACAACACTGATGCAGAGAGTCTTAGGCGACCCCTGTGAAAGGGTCATTCGACCCCCAAAGGGGTCGCGACCCACAGGTTGAGAACTTCTGACCTGGGAGAACAGGGACTTCATTGGGGTACAGTGCCATGGAATCCACACTCCAAAACATTAATTTTCTCTAGAATAACTGATCATTGTAGTCTAGACAGGAGTTGCATTTCCATGGGATCCCCAGGTCTCACCTGCAGGCTGGCACCCCTATTTTGAACACTATTTTATCGCCACACATACTGCTGTAGTCTAATCTGAATATCAGGTGGGACCCTGTAAGTATAGTTGGGTCCTTCCTTCAGAGAACCTGATCAAGTAGAACCTGCTCTTGGCTACTGCTGGCACCATAAACAGTGTGGATCTAAGAGAACCCACCAACACTGAACCTGAGTCAACTGGTGGAGTGTAACCCTATCCAAGGCAGACTGAGTACCTGAGTGCATCATACATCTTTCTCAATGCTACCTCTGAGAGGGCTGGTTGGAGAGTTTTGATTTTAAATTAGGGCTACCAACCTCCAGGTGGGGCCACGAGATAGAGTTGTAATCCATTGGTTTGCACTCAGTGAATGTTTGGAAGATGGGAACACTGGGGGGCGGGGAATCACAATACCATGATGTCATTTCTGGTGTCACTTCTACTCTAGGATTCTGGTCTGGTAAACCATAGAGCTTGACCATAGAGTTTCCACTGAATCCTACAATGGTATCATCTCAGAGTACTTTTTTTCTTCATTTCTCCTTCCCCCGATGGCCAACCAAGTGGTGGCAGAAGTTGAGGGGAGGGTTGGCAGTGGGAGATCATCTACTACAAACAATAAGAGCAGCCAGAACATATTGGCTCCACTGTGAATCTTATGTGTAACCCACCTATGGAATGGGCTGAGGATGCAAAAACAACAGGGTAGAAGACTGTACCTTTATCTCCCTGTGGAACTCCTAGCAACTCCGCTTGGAGACTTCCTCCATGTACAACTGTTCTCCAAACTACAGAGATCAGACTCCCTGGAGGGAAGGGCAGCGTTGGCAATGGGCACTATTGCATTATAACCCTGTTGAACCCTCACCCCTTCTGCAAACTCCGTCCTACTGAGGTTCCAGTCCCCAAATCTCCAAGAATTTCACAAGCTGGAATTGGCAACTCTGTAAATGCAAGAGAAGTTCCACGTAGAATCAAGTTCTGTAGAAAGGGGTTGCTAGCTTCCAGGGAGGGGTTGGAGATCTCCCACTATTACAGATGATCTCCAGGTGACAACTATCAGTTTACCTGGAGAAAATGGCTGCTTTGGCAGGTGGACTCTATGACATTATACACCAGAGGTCTTCAAACTATGGCCCTCCAGGGATGTTCAGGAACTACAGATTCCCATCAGCCTGCTGCCAGCATAGCATACAAGTAGCAGGGGCTGATGGGAATCGTGGTGGCTGGATTCCCTGAGCCCTGAACCCTGGCTACAGACCTATTACTCACACCATTGAAGTCTCTCCCCTTCCCCAAACCCTGCCCTCCTCAGGCTCCTCCCCCCAAATATCCAGGTTCTTCTCTCCGAGAGTTGGTAACCCTATCTGTGGACCAACTCATACAAACCAGAAGTTACACTAATGGCCACTTTAAATGCAACCCAAAAGATGCTGCTTCATCATTCTCCCAGAATTTGAACTGATCTCTTCTCCTGGAGAAAACTGAAGCTGTAGAATGTGGACTCTTTGGCATCACATTTCTGTTGGGATTCCTCCCCTCCCCTCCCCTCCCCAAACCCCACCTTCAAGCCCTGCCTCCAAATATCCCAGAATTTGCCAACCTGGAGTTGGCTTGGCCGTCATTCATCATATTCCCCTTTCGGTGATTGTGCATGAGCTATATGATCAATGTTCCCCTGCAGACAGCAAATTCACCACACAAAGCAACCTCCGCACCACAAAATGGCTGCTTCT
The DNA here is from genome assembly GCF_021028975.2 of Sphaerodactylus townsendi. Taxonomy (NCBI): domain Eukaryota; kingdom Metazoa; phylum Chordata; class Lepidosauria; order Squamata; family Sphaerodactylidae; genus Sphaerodactylus; species Sphaerodactylus townsendi. The sequence continues at coordinate 12,218,070 of NC_059435.1, read as the reverse complement.
TCTTGATACTAATCAGGCCTGCAGCAAAGTCAGTGAGCCCTGCCAGCACCTGACCTGAAGACTGAACCCTGTTTTAATTACCCTGGAGCAAAGAATCGGATCGTGAGGAATGTTTCTTTCCTGGTGCCGCCACAGTTCATTTTCACACCTCCTCCTTCCTTGTATCCACATTCCTGTAATTCTAAGCTGTAGCTAGCCAAGCATAACGAGGGTCTTCCTGAGTTCATTCCAAGATCTGTCTTCTGTGAAGGCTCCCAATGACGGTGGCTCTGACCCAGCTCTGTAAATCTGTCGCTAAATACTACCAGCTGCTTTGAGAAGACTTTAGTACAGGCAGTCTCTGAGGCACTGCTCATATGTCATACCAGGGAGACTTTTTCAGAATGAATACAAACAATACGAAGGAAGGAAGGAAGGAAGGAAGGAAGGAAGGAAGGAAGGAAGGAAGGAAGGAAGGAAGGAAGGAAGGAAGGAAGGAAGGAAGGAAGGAAGGAAGGAAGGAAGGAACTTCCTTTTCTCCATGTTCAGCAATTCTAGTTTGGGAATTATCTGGACAATTTGGGAATGGAGTGTGGGGAAGGTAGGGTTTGGGGTGGGAAGGGAGCCCAGCAGAGTACAGTGCCCTCCAAAGCAGCCATTTTTGCTAAGGAAAGTGGTCTTTGTCATCTGGAGATTAGTTGCAATTCTGGGAGATTTCTAGGTTGCAGGGTTGCCAATTCCAGGTATGGACATTCCTGGAGATTTTGGAGGTAGAGCCCAGGGGACAATGGGATTTGGGGAGGGGAGAGACCAATAGAGCATAATGTCATACAGTCCACTGGTCAAAGAAGCCATTTTCTTCAAGGGGATTAATTTCTGTCATCTGGAGATCAATTGTAATTCCGGGAAATCTCCAGGCTCCACCTGGAGGCTGGCAACCCTTTGTTTTGTGTGTATCAAGCCTACCCACACAGACAGTTGGAGCTTTTCTTTTTGGTAACTTTCAGTTTGTGAAGTAGGTTACCGTGCCACAGATTCCTAACAGATAATTCAGTCAATTCGAAACAAGAATGTTTTCATTGCAAGTGCCACGATTAATTTTGTACCTCCTGAAGAGGAAAGTTGATAAGCAGAGACCATATTGGCAAATAATCCTCTCTGTAACATTCTGGTCATTTCTGCATGGCACAATTATGCTGGGTTACAATCAGTACCTTACAATCCGGGTCTGTTTTATCCCGGTTTCTCCCTTCGCATGGCTGCCCATTTCAGTGAAGGTATTGAATGAAGACTGGGAGAAAATACTCCAGTTTGTTTCACACGAGCCTGGGTTTTTTTGTATTTACACCGCAAGCGTATCCGTGTGTATGGTAACATCCTTGGTGTCCCATGTTTTGATTGGCTGTTGGTTTTGGGTGGCAGCTTGAATGAACATCTCCCCCCACCTTTTGAATTTCTGGCCCACAAAAAGGCTGTGCTTCTGATTGGTCGATCCACAGCGAGCATGGGAAAACGAAGCCTCACATCACATTCCCACTCACTGTAACGAGCTGAGTCCAGACAACAAGGATCTTCATAAAAGGAAACTTTATTGCTAAGCTTAGGTCCGTCATTGTAGCCCAAGACTCAAAAACCACATACAGAACTTCAAGAGAACTCTGGCCCAGCCCACTCAGGTTCATTCTCACACCCAGCCAGGCCAGTCTGAGAAAAGCACCAAGAAAAACGCCAGCCGGATAATGGAACAGTAGAATAAACAAAGCTCAATAGCAGGTGTTAGCAGTGACAGCACACATTCCAATTCCCTCTTCACACTCATGGTCTCATACTTTTGTGGAAAATGACAGATCCCCCCCCCCCATGTGATATGCCCACTAACATTTGACCCAAAGTGCTCATCTCCCTAGCTATGCTCTCTGACCAACCAGTACAGGTACAGAAAAGAAAACAGGGCCATTTTGGAACTCCACTCCTGATTAACCCAAACAAAATGGCACCTGGTCGATACCATGAGCAGAAAACATGCTTGGGGAAACATTTCAGGAAGGGCAGGCTGAAATGGTCGGCAGCTCAGTAGAAGCTTAAAAAAACATGGACATATGTATGTCAGATTAGGAAGATGTCGGGGGTAAAGGGGGGGGGGCAGGAGAAATAAACTGGTTCTGCTCCCATGATGTTTGCACGGTAGCGTGATCAATCCGGTTTTTTAAAACAAGAATTGCCAAATTGGAATGAGGGAAATATCATGGGGCAAACCCGCTTTAGGGCCAGGAACCATGTGAACTTCTTGACCAAACTGGGATGTTTCCCTTGCTCAACCAGAGGCGTTCCTCCCATTGGGCAAAGTGGGCAGTTGTTCCAGGAGCGCACTTGCAATGAGGGGCACCAAACTACTGAGATGGATTTGTGGGATTTTTTGGTATTTTCAGTGTTTTCCTTTTTTGGCCTGGGCAGAGGGTGCAGTTTTAGGCTAGCAGCACCAGAATTTCAAGGGGATTTTTTTCAGGGAGACTCTCCTGATAATTATCACCCCAGGTTTGAGTGAGAGTTTGGTTTAGAGAGGGAGTCCAAGTTATGGACTCCCCAAAGGGGAATCCATCCATCCCCATTGGGTTTCCAATGGAAGCTAATAGGAGAAGGGGGCTACACCTTTGAGGGTCCATAACTTTGGACCCCCTGAACCAAACTTCAGACCTGGTGGAAAAATCGTTGTTTAGTCATGGTGGGAGAGGGTGGCCGCCCATGGGGGGGGGCATCAAACCCAGTTTTGCCCAGGGCTCCAGTTTGCCTAGGTACGCCACTGTGCTCAACCCAGGATATTTGGACCATCCAGAAACAACCCGAGAGAGGGTTTTTATTTCTAAGCGACACCTGATTCTCGGCCTATTTGCCAGCGTCGATTTGTGCGTTCATGTACTTATGGCTGAAAGCCACGAATATCGATAATACGCCCGAAGAATGTGAACAGCCGTCCAATGATTTTGCTCGGTATAATGAGCAGCTTTAGACACAGCCCTTGCCAAGAAATTAAACTGGACAGGGATGGCACCTTCCCCTTTGTGACAAATATTATAAGCTGCCGGGGAAGCCTCTTTTTTGATAAGCTTTTGCTCCGTTGCAGAAATTGCAAGATATCAGCATTTTAAAAGGATAAATATTCCACACCTGGCCCCAGAGCAAACAAAAGCACAGCATAAGCCTCCCCTTTGATTACTTCTTTCACGACGAAATCACTGAGCCAGCGCTCCAAGTTCCTCCATGACGAGTATGCTAGTTTGAAAAGATCTATTTATTTTGGGCCAAAATGTCTCTTTCTCTCTCTTTTTTTTCAGTCAAGGTTTCTGGCTGAATCAACAACTACTGCCTCCACCCGGTAGGGAGCAGGGATTTAGAAAAGACCACAAGCGATTGAAAACCTTTATAAAAAATAAAACGGCAACAAACTAACAGGAGGGATCCAGAAAGCGGCAAATCTCACGTTTCATGCCTGCCTTCCCCCCCCTCATTTTCAGACCACGTTAATTTTTTAAAAATATTTTTTTTATTATTATTCAACATTTTATTTATTTATTTATTTAATTAATTTTGAGTTTTTCATACTGCCCTACCCCCGAAGGGCTCTGGGCGGTGAACAACAGATTAAAACAAGATACAATTAAAACCATTTAAAAGAGAACAATCGGCATATAAAAACAGCGTCCGTAACAAATCCTTATTAAAACCCTCTCAAAAGGGAGGGGAGGGGGTCCCATAGGTAATAAGGGAGCTCAGTACCAGGAACTAAAGTAGAGGGAGGAAGAGAGGGAGAGGGAAAAGGAAAAAAGGGGGGGCACATCAGCAGCCGGACACTCCAAAAGCCCGGTGGAACAACTCCGTCTTACAGGCCCTGCGGAACTCACCGAGGTCCCGCAGGGCCCGGATAGCTGGAGGTAGAGTGTTCCACCAGGCAGGGGCCAGGGTCGTAAAAGTCCTGGCCCAAGTGGAGACCAGCCGCATCATGGAGGGGCCGGGGACCAGCAGTAAAAATTAAACTACAAGAGGAAAAAAACAGAAGAAATAATAAAAACAATCATGGTTACATCAAAGAAAAAGAAATCTACCCCTCATTATATTAAGTACATATTATGTAATAAAAGGTAAAGTTTCCCCTTCAGTTGTGTCCAACCCTGGGGTACCACTGCAAGCAGTGATTTTATAGGCAAGCCTTGTTTGTAGGGTGGTTGGCCATTGCTTTCCCCAGCTATTCTTTACCCCCTAGCTATGAGCTAGGTACTCATTTACCGACCAAGAAATGGATGGATGGCTGAGTTGACCGTGAGCCAACTGCCAGGATATCTGACCCACAGGGGGCTTGAACTCCTGACCGTGTGAGTGGCAGTGCAAGCACTTAACCACTATGCCACATTGCTCCATTATGTAATAGATCCCAATATAACATTTTCTGTTTATTAGAGACTTTATAAAGTTTTAGAATCTTTATCATTCGTATGCTTCTGAGCATTTTTACTAGTCCATTTATTATATCTTTAACATTATTAAGTTCAAGTCTTCAAGTTATTTTGTTTTTACATGGTCAAATCAGACTGGTATGAAAAATAAAGCCTCCATTTCTCCTCAAATTCATCTTTTGGATGTTGATTCACAAGGTTAGTTAGTTTGACCATGATAGCATATTCTCTGATATTGTCTTCCCAACATTCTATTGTGAGGCCTTTCTTAGATTTCCAGTTTGTTGCAGTTATGGCTTTTGCAGCGGTTACTGAGTACCAGCACAGTTCATTCAGTTTCTTGGAAAGCTTTTCTGGTAGTATACCAACAGCATTGTTTTTGCAATGAGAGGAAATTTAAATTTAATTATCTGCTGTATTTTCTTATGTATTTCTATTCAGAAATCCAACAAATCTATAAATAAATGCATTCTCATAGTATCCTGGGTGTCACCATTTTGATTGTTTTGGAGACCCTGAACTGCCCCCCACCCCCTTCTATTTTTTTTACTGGCACATTTGATGCAATGAGTAGTCCACTTTCAAGCTGTTTGGTATGCTTTGCATGTGCCTTGGAGGCTTTGGTCCTCTGGTGCCCAAAACAATACAGTGAGGGCAATACCAGCAACATGAAATTTGAGTATTGTCTGCATGTGACCTGTATGTGTTTGGAATATGCTGCCACAGGAGGTGGTGATGGCCACTAACCTGGATAGCTTTAAAAGGGGCTTGGATAGATTTATGGAGGAGAAGTCGATTGCCTTAACAGACCAGGTGCTCAGGAGCAACAGCCGCAGAAGGCCATTGCTTTCACCTCCTGCATGTGAGCTCCCAAAGGCACCTGTTGGGCCACTGCGAGTAGCAGAGAGCTGGACTAGATGGACTCGGGTCTGATCCAGCTGGCTTGTTCTTATGTTCTTATGTTCTTAACTTCTTGGGTTTTTTACAAGTCCACGACATATGTAAAAAAGTTCCACCCTCTTCATTACATCTTCAGCAGATACCGGCATGGTGTTTAGTCACCTTCTTAATCACTTTGGGTGTTATACTGGTTCTCCTTCAGTATTTGACTTGCAGTGAGTTTAAAATTTTGAGTCCATAATGATTCCCACTATTGAAAAGTTATCTCTTCGTTGAAGTTTTGCATCCATTTTATCACGCATGCCTTTACTTGTTCCATTTCTGTTTCCATTTTCAGTAAACTCTTGTATATTCTGCCCATCAAATGTTGTTTGTGTGTTAGAACTCCTCCATAAATTCAGCTCTTTTGGACAATGAGTATGCTATCCCCACTTTCGTCTTCACAATAGTAGCAATGCAAAGATAAAGAAAGCAAAAATATAGGAGAATAGGAAAATAAAATTTAAAACTTGTACAGCGTCTGTAAGCTGATGTTCGCTGCCTGTAAGATCCTCCAACAACGTCCACCCTTTCTTTGTTAAGTGACTCGTTATAATGTGTGGAAATTGTTCAAGCTCAGAGTTCTCAGGGGATGAACCTTTATCAGTGTTACATTCTCTCTCATCTGTAAGACAATTATTTTTGAAAGCAAAGACAGCACTGTTTATCATTTGCCGTGCTAATTTTTCTCCCAATTACAGCAGCATGTTTCAAGTCTGTCATCCAAACGATTTAATGTTTTGGTTTAAATTATATGGATATGTTTATCGGTTTGCTCTTTTATTTTTTCCTCCCCCAAACAACTCCAGGAATACTGAAGGACATTTCCTCGTGATAGAAAAACACAAGCCTATCACTATAGAGAAGGTACTATGGCAGGGGCAGGGGGATATAGCAGCCAACAGAAAAGTCTGGACATGTTCAACAAGGGGCAGCTTAGAAAGATGGATTAGCCACTCTTTTCCAAGGGCTCTAAATGCTGACAAAATCCAAACAATAATACAGATACAAACATAGACTGGAAAGTACATAAAACGTCATCTAGTCCAACCCCCTGGACAATGCAGGAAATTCACAACTACCTTCCCACCCACTCCCCCAGTGACCCCTGCCTTATACCCAGAGGAAGGCAAAAAACTTCCAGGTTCCCTGAGCAGAGGCGTAGCTGGACCATACTGCACCCGGTGCACATTCTTTGTTTTCTGCCCTCCCCCTCCATGGTGCCCTGCCCCCCACCCCGCCCCCCACACACTTACCTTAGTGAAACAGTGCAGGCTGGAGAGTTGGCCTGTTCTCTTCAGGCTGAAAACAGCCTGGTGGGAACTACACTTCCCATGAGACCTTGGGGCTCACAAGGTCTCCTGGGAAGTGTAGTTCCCACCAGGCCATTTTCAGCCTGAAGGAACAGGCCAATTCTCCAGCCTTCACTGTTTCACTAAGGTAGGTGTGGGGGGTCGCTGCAAGAGGGGGTGCCATGGAAGGCACCATGGGGGTGATTTTCCACCCCCCAGGCACACACCCAGTGCAGCACGCACCCCCTACCCCTGGTAGCTCTTCCTCTGTCCCTGGGCCAATCTGACTTGGAGGAAAATTCCTTCCTGACACCACAGTAGCAATCAGAATTACCCTGGGAATGTTTAAAAAAAGGGCCACCAGAGCTGGCCACTCACTCATTCCTTCTTCCCCTCCCTCTCATGATCTGTCTAAGGTTACTGATATATCCAGAGCAGGGGTAGGGAACCTGCGGCTCTCCAGATGTTCCGGAACTACAATTCCCATCAGCCTCTGTCAGCATGGCCAATTGGCCATGCTGGTAGGGGCTGATGGGAATTGTAGTTCCTGAACATCTGGAGAGCCGCAGGTTCCCTACCCCTGCTCTAGAGACTCATTCTTTTGTCTGATTGATGGAAGGGGACCAGTTTATATCAGCAGTGTGTTATAAACTTGACATATGTGGCAAGGCTCAATGTGGCAGCCAATTGGGAAAAATCTTAAAATTGTTAAAAATTTGTCATAGTCTGGAATGGCAATCGTTTCCAGGCTGGAAAAATCAGATGCACCAGCTGTAGTACAGCCAGAGAAGATTGCCAACTGGTCAACCTCAATATTGGAAACTGGGCACTACTGCTTTGTTATTGGAATAATGTGGGGTGAAAATATATTTATCTGCCTTCTCAGTGTCCGGTGTCGTAAGCATTCAGCATTAATATTTAATTTTTTAAAAAAACACTTCAATGGCTCCTTCGCAATACATTCCAGTGGATTGTGCGTTTAATACCCTGTTAATTACCTTATGAAATGACCTGCCACAGAAGGTCAGGAAGGCTTCCACAAATTATTCAAGAGGGCTTTTGTATGATTCACACAGGGGTGGAAGCAAGGGGAAACTGCGCCCGGGGCACGCATGCAACCCGCACCCCTGCCATGCCCCCAGACGCCCCTGCCCCGCCCTGGAACACCACACCATGCCCATACCATGCCCCTACAGGGGCGTGAGCCTGGTCCGTTGTGCCCCCCGTCCCTTTGGCGCTACGCCACTGGATTCACAAAGTTATCTAGATAAACTATTATGTACTGTGTTCGATATATATTTTTTCCAGTACTTTTTGTATTCGAGTTTATTGGACCCAAACTTTTTCAGCAAAAAACCTGAATACCCATATCAGTAAATGGGTTTTTCACAATTTCTAATCGAATGTGTTGGGCTCCATAAATATTTCCATTAAGGGAAAATTTTGAGGCTTCAAGAGGACTGTTTTTCAAGGTAGAAGCACCAAATGGGCAGCATGGTTACAGGTGGGGACTGGGCCATGAAGGAGTTGGTCTAGCCAGATCTCTCTCTTGCCCTCTGATGAGGATGCCGAGTGAGCCTGTTTTTCCCCCATCTGAGCACCATTCTCAGCCCACGTTATCCCTGGTCCCCCGGAATGCTGATCAGTTGGCGTTCCTCAAGGACAGAGGTAGGGAACCTTTAACACTCAAAGAGCCATTTGGACCCGTTTTCCACGGGAAAAGAAAACACTTGGAGCCCCAAATAATTTTTGACATTTAAAATAAAGATAACACTGTATGTATTGGGGTTTTTACCTTTTACTCTGCTCATTCTGAGAAGCGCATGGATGCATCCACCCTGCTGCCTGAAGGGCGAGCAAGGATGAAGCCGGCGGCTCGGCCTTGCCAGCTGCCGGGAAAACGCCCGCCCCGCTCCAACGGGGCGGGCAAGAGGGGAAGCCCACGGTGCAGCGCAGCCGTCCGCGGGCAGTTGGTGAGCCTGCCCTGCTGCCTGCAGGGCAGGCAAGGATAAAGCCGGTGGCTCGGCTCGTGGAGCCGCAGTGCAAGGGCAGAAGAGCCGCATGCGGCTCTTGAGCTGCAGGTTCCCTACCCCTGCTCAAGGATAACATGATTCTATTCAATAACCCAACTCTGGACTTTGGGGCTGACTGAAGTGGGCATGTGCTCATGCCTGCACCCTCTCAGAATCTGTCTTGGGTAGTCAGGACAGAGTGCTGTTCCCAAAACAAACAAGTCAGTAGAAAAAAAAATTGGCATTATCTATATTTATTTTAGTTCAAGGCCAGGAAAGCAGTGATGTTATAAAATAAAATTGCTCATGCTCACATGCTCTCTTTTCTAAAAGAACTATTCTTAAGAGGCTGCTCAGGTCCTGTAGAGACAAGCTGTCAAAGGTTGGAGGGAAAATTCTTCTCAGGGAGTTAGAGTGCAGAGGGTACGTGGCATGTGAAAGATTTCATTTTATACTATCACTGTTTTCTCACTGTTGAACTAACATAAATTTATATAATGACTAGATAGATAGATAGATAGATAGATAGATAGATAGATAGATAGATAGATAGATAGATAGATAGATAGATAGATAGATAGATAGATAGATAGATAGATAGATAGATAGATAGATAGATAGATAGATAGATAGATAGATAGATGTGGGTTTCTTTTCTTCAGATCCAAAGAACAACCCTGAAAGCAAAAGGGCATTCCTTCCTTTTCCCCACACTTTCCTTATCAGCAGTATAATTAGCCACCAGAGGCTTTTTTAACAGATGAAAAGGTGAACTAGATGAAATTTATTTACAATAACTATTTGGTTTGGTGAAGTAACTAACATAAGTCAACCAGGTAAGTTTAGATGCCAGCAGTATTTACAATTAAGATGTTGCTGATACAGATTGACGCTGTTTCAAGAACTAGTTCTGCTGTTTCCGCTTTTGGGAAGAGGTTAAAAATATCTCATTAGTTCAATTTCTAACAGATGTCATATTTTCTTGTAATACTTTAAACATCAGTCAGGTTTGAAAGTCTTTTTATAAACTATTCCTCAGTTCTCTTTTCTCTTTCTCTCTTATGAGAGATCTCTTTTTACCCTCAGGCAAAATATTCCAGCAGATTATACTAAACACTGACTAAGGGCAATCTGTCCTCAGATCTATCCCTTCACACACTAAGTTTGAATAGGATTTTTCTTTCTGATTCCTCTCAGAATAAATCCTCTCCTTCTCTGTGAATACCGACCGAACTCTAAGCCTCCTAAGCTTATTTCCCTTCAGTATATTTCCCTAGAGAAATATCAATAACCAGTGTGTTTTCATTGTTACTCTGCTACCTCAGGAGCTCAGAGAAGACCACTTTTGTCTGTCTGATTTGTCCCGACACAAAGAGAAAACTTTCACACACTGAGAACAGAGCAGTTCACTCTACATTTGCCTCTCAAGTTTCTCTGCCCCAAACTGTTGTTTCCAAACCACAATAACTGTGGAGCAGCAGCGGCGTAGGAGGTTGAGAGCTCGTGTATCTAATCTGGAGGAACCGGGTTTGATTCCCAGCTCTGCCGCCTGAGCTGTGGAGGCGATCTGGGGAATTCAGATTAGCCTGTGCACTCCCACACACGCCAGCTGGGTGACCTTGGGCAAGTCACAGCTTCTCGGAGCTCTCTCAGCCCCACCTGCTTCACAGGGTGTTTGTTGTGAGGGGGGGAAGGGAAAGGAGATTGTAAGCCCCTTTGAGTCTCCTAAAGGAGAGAAAAGGGGGATATAAATCCAACTCTTCTTCTTCTTCTTCTTCTTCTTCTTCTTCTTCTTCTTCTTCTTCTTCTTCTTCTTCTTCTTCTTCTTCTTCTTCTTCTTCTTCTTCTTCTTCTTCTTCTTCTTCTTCTTCTTCTTCTTCTTCTTCTTCTTCTTCTTCTTCTTCTTCTTCTTCTTCATTCTTCCCAGCTTTGTTTGTGAACACTTTGGTTTCAGGAATCTTTGCTCTGAAGCTTTGGTTGTGAACTCTTTGGTTCAGGAATCAGCAAAGTCCTGGAATCCATCACACCAGCATGTCTGGATTTTGCTGGGCACGTGTGCATTGGATTGGCTTGCAGCTTCATCTGGGCTAGCAAAAGTACCCCCTGTTTGATTGCCTTGTGTTGTGTTTCTGTGTTGTTTTGATATTGATTCTACTAGGCTTTGCAGTGTGTGGCTTGTGGTTTTGCTGGATTGGGTTCTGCCATGGTTCAGATGGCCTTGTGTTGGTTCTTGGCGTGGGAGGCATTGACCTCTGGTTGCTCCCAGGCGTGCTTCTTGGCTTTTTCCCCTGGAGGAAAAATGGAAATAATGGGAAGATGGAGGCCTGGGTTACTGCTTAGCTCCAACTGTATTAAATGGGCAATCTTTGCAGGGCTCTTGAAGAAGAAGAAGAAGAGTTTGGATTTATATCCCCCCTTTCTCTCCCGTAGGAGACTCAAAGGGGCTTACAATCTCCTTGCCCTTCCCCCCTCACAACAAACACCCTGTGAGGTAGGTGGGGCTGAGAGAGCTCCGAGAAGCTGTGACTAGCCCAAGGTCACCCAGCTGGCGTGTGTGGGAGTGCACAGGCTAATCTGAATTCCCCAGATAAGCCTCCACAGCTCAGGCGGCAGAGCAGGGAATCAAACCCGGTTCCTCCAGATTAGATACACGAGCTCTTAACCTCCTACGCCACTGCTGCTTGTCGGTAGAGACACGAGACTTGCAACAAAGCTGATGGTGACTTCCCTCAGAAGAATCCCCAAATTCTGTGAGTATCTAAATGAAGGAAAAGAATTGGACTCCTCCACCCAAACTTCACCACACTTGGGGGGGGTCTTCTGGGGAGCGTCACCAGCAGCTGTGCTGTAAATTTGATGCCTCTGTCCTGAAAAACAGTCTGCCCATGGTTCTACAAAAATCTTCAATTAAGAACAATTGGAGCAAACCAGTTACCCTCCCCCTATCTTGAAGTCACGGGCGGGAACTTTTTCCCGCATGGATGCTCGGTTGTGACACTGGCCCATTCAAGTCTATGGGGAATTTTGGGGAGCTCTGGGTGTGCTGTTTTTAAGGTAGAAGCACCAAATTTGCAGCATAGCTGCAAGTCATTCTCCTCAGATGAAACCTCAAGTTTGATAAAGTTTGATTCACGGGGTCCACTTTTATTGACCCCCAAAAGGGGTGCCCCCATCTTCCGTGGGAGTTCTCAATTGTTTCCAATCGAACTTTTAACAAACATGGGATTGAAACCAAACTTCAGATAACTGAAGGCCATTGAGACTTTGCAAGGCCCTGAGGCCCTCCCCAACCCGCCAAGGAAAAATGTGCTCCAGGCATACTTCACGAAAATAAAATAAACCATATTATTTAGAAAACAAACCCCACTATTTCAAACCATTCCATGTCTTTTTCTGAAAGTGGCAGGCAGGCAGACAGCGGGAACCCAATGCAGGCAGGCGGTAGGTAATCCAAGGGGTGAAGCAGTCAAAGCACCAGAAACACAGGCCCTTTCCGCACGGGCCTTTAACAGCGTCCTGGGGACGGCAAAAACGCCGTCCCCAGGATGCTGTTTGCATGGGGGCGCAGCTGCATTGCAGCCGCGCCGCCCTCGCGCCTCCCCAGCGGTGCGAAGCTGCTGTTTCCTGACCTCGCTTCTCCACGCCGACCCAACCCCCATCGTGGCCATGCGGAAGCAGCCACAGAGGGAGGAACAGCAGCTCAAGCAAAGCTTTGCACTGAACTCTGTTAAACCTCTGTCTAGAATGGGATCTGCTGGAACCAGGCTTCCTGTTCTTGCTCGTTCGCCATGCATTGAAAAATTTGAATGAAATTCAGGCCAAAAACACCTCCTGTGATTGCCGTATCAACCCTAGCAATCAATGGGGTGACGGATGTCGCAGCCAGATCGCCCTCACATCCACCTCCTGTGATTGGCAGGAGAGCTGTATTGCCCCAAACGTGAATTCTTATTGGCCATTCTAACTTTCTGCACCACTTCTACTCTCTTTCTATAAAGGTCATTGAAGTCCACATTGAGACTGCAGCAGCCTGGTGAAATCGCAGTGCAAAGTGAATTGCAGCCATTGGTCAAATAGGGAAGCTTAAGTGAGCCCTCCTATTTTTTTTCCTTCAAGATGCTTCTCTCCCTCACTTCTGTTGCTCTGCAAACCGGCCAGAGAGCAGGAAAAGAGTAACAGAGCATTGGTCCTTCCAGAGCAATCCATCGAAGTGGAGGGGAATTTTGCCAGCCCAGCAGAACCCACCTGAAAGCCTAGCAGAGCACCAACCAAGATATGTCATTTCAAAGGCCGGGTTGGCCTTTGATTTTTTTTAAACTGTAAAATAGGCCATGAGAACTGGGCTGTGGGAAAAGCCCAAAAGCTGAAATGTTTTGTGGATTTTCAGCTTCATCATCCGGATAGGCAGAGTTTTTTTTCAGCCAACAAAAAAAGCCAAAACAGCTTTTTTCAGGTTTATTTTCAGTTCTGCTTTATCCAGATGCACAGCCATATTTTTAGCTTACTGAAACTAGGATCCTACTCTGTAATTTTTGCATCCTTGAATGTGTCGTATTAAGATTTATGCTTTGCTTCAGTTCTGTTTTTAAATTTCTGATTGGGTTCTATAACCCTAATCTTATTGCATTGTTCATTGAATGTCCCGTCCTATCGATTATGCTGACTCACTCTACGTAAACTGCCGTGAGTCACAGTGGGAATGGCAGACTATATACAAATAAACACACAAATAAACACTGTGTTAAGACTACCTTGTATGCCCTTAATAGAGAGGTTCCAAAAGGTAGTTCAAACAAGATGGTTATTACATTGCTTTTGGAAAATCTTGGATTATAGCAGGTCCAAAATCCTGAACTTTCTAAACTTTCACTTATTGGAGGTCCAAAGATGGGATTCAGGTTGTCACATTTTAAGCTGGTCCCTCTAGCTGTCCTTGTAATATAATTTTCATCTTCAGCAAATGCTAGACAATATTTACATCCATGCCATGAAAAGCTTCTTCTGCATTTCCACACTCTATGGTTCTAACTCCAGGCCAGCTGACAACCTGAGTTAGACTAGCTCTCAGAATATCTGCAGTACATGCCCTCAAGACAGAGATAGTAAATGTATGGCTCATTCCGCACGTGCAGAATAATGCACTTTCAAACTGCTTTCAGTGCCCTTTGAAGCTGTGCGGAATGGCAAAATCCACTTGCAAACAGTTGTGAAAGTGGTTTGAAAATGCATTATTTTGCGTGTGCGGAAGGGGCCTATGCTGGAGTAAAGAGGATGCTTTGCTGAAGACTCTGGCCCTTTCTACACACATCTCCTAAAACATTTTCAATATCTATCTTTTGTTCGCATTCACCCCCTTGAAAAGATTCTTGGGTGTCATTTTCTGTTTTTCCCTGTTTTTCCCCCAGTGTGTGGATAAATAAATGCTTCATGCTTCATAGCCTTGAGCTGCAGTTCATTGAGTCTTCTGTAGTTGATGCTGTAAAGTTTCAGCTGCCCCCAAATCTCAAAAAAAGGGAGACTTAACCCATCGCATTGTCTCTCATGACCTGTGCTAGTATCTCTAAAGAGTGGCTGGCTGGAGCAGGAAGTTTCCAGCCCAGAGCCAAAAATGCTTAAAATGTTTCCTTCAAAACTCAAGGTGAGGAGATCCATTTTTTCACAACACCCCAGAAAAAAAGGCCACAAAGGAGGAAAGAGAGATCTGACAAAACACAAACCCTACCTTCAAGTAGGGTAACAGCCCTACCTAATGAAGGTCATGAGGAAGGAATGAGAACTTATCCGGGTAGACAAGTCAATTTAGAACTCTTAGGAAAATAAATCTTGAGCATTCTCCACTTTGCCTTCCAGTTGCTTATCCGCATTATGAATTGTGGAAATTCGTCTTTTTCAGTGATCTGACCTATAACCTGATTTAACCAGATTTTGGAAGCTTAGCTTAGGGTTGACCATGGTTGGTTCTTAGACAGAAGTCCACCAAGAAAGTCCAGGGCTGCACAGGCTGCACAGATTTTGGAAGCTATGAAGGGTTGACCATGGTTATTTCTTAGACAGAAGTCCACCGAGAAAGTCCAGAGCTGCACAGGTTGCACAGATTTTGGAAGCTAAGAAGGGTTGACCATGGTTAGTTCTTAGACAGAAGTCCACCGAGAAAGTCCAGGGCTGCACAGGCTGCACAGATTTTGGAAGCTAGGAAGGATTGACCATGGTTAGTTCTTAGACAGAAGTCCACCGAGAAAGTCCAGGGCTGCACAGGCTGCACAGATTTTGGAAGCTAAGAAGGATTGACCATGGTTAGTTCTTAGACAGAAGTCCACCGAGAAAGTCCAGGGCTGCACAGGCTGCACAGATTTTGGAAACTAAGTGTTGACCATGGTTAGTTCTTAGACAGAAGTCCCCCGAGAAAGTCAAGGGCTGCACAGGCTGCACAGATTTTGGAAGCTAAGAAGGGTTGACCATGGTTAGTTCTTAGACAGAAGTCCACCGAGAAAGTCCAGGGCTGCACAGGCTGCACAGATTTTGGAAGCTAAGAAGGGTTGACCATGGTTAGTTCTTAGACAGAAGTCCACCGAGAAAGTCCAGGGCTGCACAGGCTGCACAGATTTTGGAAGCTAAGTGTTGACCATGGTTAGTTCTTAGACAGAAGTCCACCGAGAAAGTCCAGGGCTGCACAGGCTGCACAGATTTTGGAAGCTAAGAAGGGTTTACCATGGTTAGTTCTTAGACAGAAGTCCACCGAGAAAGTCCAGGGCTGCACAGGCTGCACAGATTTTGGAAGCTAAGAAGGGTTGACCATGGTTAGTTCTTAGACAGAAGTCCACCGAGAAAGTCCAGGGCTGCACAGGCTGCACAGATTTTGGAAGCTAAGAAGGATTGACCATGGTTAGTTCTTAGACAGAAGTCCACCGAGAAAGTCCAGGGCTGCACAGGCTGCACAGATTTTGGAAGCTATGAAGGGTTGACCATGGTTATTTCTTAGACAGAAGTCCACCGAGAAAGTCCAGAGCTGCACAGGTTGCACAGATTTTGGAAGCTAAGAAGGGTTGACCATGGTTAGTTCTTAGACAGAAGTCCACCGAGAAAGTCCAGGGCTGCACAGGCTGCACAGATTTTGGAAGCTAAGAAGGATTGACCATGGTTAGTTCTTAGACAGAAGTCCACCGAGAAAGTCCAGGGCTGCACAGGCTGCACAGATTTTGGAAGCTAAGAAGGATTGACCATGGTTGGTTCTTAGACAGAAGTCCACCAAGAAAGTCCAGGGCTGCACAGGCTGCACAGATTTTGGAAGCTATGAAGGGTTGACCATGGTTATTTCTTAGACAGAAGTCCACCGAGAAAGTCCAGAGCTGCACAGGTTGCACAGATTTTGGAAGCTAAGAAGGGTTGACCATGGTTAGTTCTTAGACAGAAGTCCACCGAGAAAGTCCAGGGCTGCACAGGCTGCACAGATTTTGGAAGCTAGGAAGGATTGACCATGGTTAGTTCTTAGACAGAAGTCCACCGAGAAAGTCCAGGGCTGCACAGGCTGCACAGATTTTGGAAGCTAAGAAGGATTGACCATGGTTAGTTCTTAGACAGAAGTCCACCGAGAAAGTCCAGGGCTGCACAGGCTGCACAGATTTTGGAAACTAAGTGTTGACCATGGTTAGTTCTTAGACAGAAGTCCACCGAGAAAGTCCAGGGCTGCACAGGCTGCACAGATTTTGGAAGCTAAGAAGGGTTTACCATGGTTAGTTCTTAGACAGAAGTCCACCGAGAAAGTCCAGGGCTGCACAGGCTGCACAGATTTTGGAAGCTAAGAAGGATTGACCATGGTTAGTTCTTTGACAGAAGTCCACCGAGAAAGGCCAGAGCTGCACAGGCTGCACAGATTTTGGAAGCTAAGTGTTGACCATGGTTAGTCTTAGACAGAAGTCCACCAAGAAAGTCCAGAGCTGCTATGTACAGGAAGGCAATGGCAAGCCACCTCTGAATGTCTCTTACCTTGAAAACCCCATGATGGATCAGTATGAGTCAGCTGTGATATGTTGGCACTTCCCACCACACCTACACTGTTCTCCTCAAAAAGTGTTTTATTTAGAAACAGAAATATATATAAAATACAGATATCAAAAACAAGCATGATCCTGTCATCAGAAACAACAAAAATATCTCATAGCTGTTCCTGCTGTTTAATAAGTAGACAACAGTTCATAATATCAATGAGTCTATAGTCTTCATTGTTACTCATACTTCTATTCAGATGCCCTCAACTATTGACCTGGTTGCCTTCTTTGTTACTCACAGACAAGGTTTCTCCACCCACCCTGGACACTCCAACAGATATATACTCCACTTGCTTTCCCAACATCAGATCCTCTGAAGATGCCAGCCACAGATGCAGGCGAAATGTCAGGAGAGAATGCTGCTAGAACACGGCCATACAGCCCAGAAACCACACAGCACCCAAGTGATTCCGGCCGTGAAAGCCTTCGACAATACAATGAGTCTATAATTCCTGACAATATCACAATGCCACGTAGAGATTGCACAGAGTCCCTTGTAGAAAACCTCAGTAGAAATTCCCTCTGCTGCCTTATCATTCCAGAACTTTATAATCATAGACCAAGACTGTCATGCCACAATGTTCTAACGCTCTTTCAAATGCCCCTCAGCAGTGGCGTAGGAGGTTAAGAGCTCACGTATCTAATCTGGAGGAACCGGGTTTGATTCCCAGCTCTGCCGCCTGAGCTGTGGAGGCTTATCTGGGGAATTCAGAGTAGCCTGTGTACTCCCACACACGCCGGCTGGGTGACCTTGGGCTAGTCACAGCTTCTCAGAGCTCTCTCAGCCCCACCTACCTCACAGGGTGTTTGTTGTGAGGGGGGAAGGGCAAGGAGATTGTCGGCCCCTTTGAGTCTCCTACGGGAGAGAAAGGGGGGGATATAAATCCAAACTCTTCTTCTTCAGCAAGTGGGGAAGAAAAGAGGAAGAAGACTATGGCAAAGTGGGTGGAAACTTCAAAATTCACTTCAAAATGCACACACCATACAGTAAATAAGAAAACAGGGCATCAGAAGGATGCCTTGACGGATGAAAACTTTTAAAAAGCTGCTGAAAAACCTTCCCCCATGTGCATTTGTTTGTGTGATTTAAATTTGATATTTTGACATTTTCCCCATCCTACGGAGTTTGGGCCGTATTCAAATTATGTGGAGACAGCTGCACTCCAACAAAGAGAACAAAGAACTCATGAAAGGGCAATGCTGTTGTGTTGGAATTTATAAAAAGTATTTTCTCGTCGAAGGTTCCGAGCAAAGATTATGGATCTTTGCTTAGGTGTGGAAATGGTACGGTTGCCAACGGGCTTGGGAAATTCCTGGAGATTTGAGGGCAGTGTGTGGGGCTGGTGAGATCTGAGGGGGGCAGGTTTGATTCCCCACTCTTCCACATGAGTGGCAGACTCTTATCTGGTGAACCGGATTTGTTTCCCCGCTCCGACATTCCTGCTGGGTGACCTTGGGTTATTCACAGTTCTCTCTGAACTCTCTCAGCCCCACAAGGTGCCTCACAAGGTGACCGTTGTAAGGAGAGGAAGGGAAAGGAGTTTGTAAGATGTTTGGAGTCTCCTTACAGGAGAGAAAGGTGAGGTAGACATCCAAACTCTTTTTCTTCACCTGTAGTTGGGCACACCATGTCCAACTTAAAAACAAACAAACTCTAGAAAGAGCTTCTGTAAATGGTGCTCTAGCTCACAAAAATTGTTTGGCACCCTTCAAAACAAGTAATTTGGATGTCTTAAAATCTGTTTAGAAGAAATGAGGGAAAACATAGAACCTGAATTTGAATAAGAGGGTGTAATGGCTAACAGGGAGAATACAGAAACTGAACAGTAGCTATAAATTCCTTAGGTGTCCTTGGACTCCACCTTTCCTTTGCATCTCAAGGGGGCTTACAGATCTGAATGAAAACCACCCTTAATCAAAAGAAAAAACCTCCTTTAATCCCCCTCTCCTCAAGAAAATGCCTGCAGCTTCAGCTTATAGAAAACATTATCAAATAAGACAGCCTTATGGTGCTTCCTAAAAACTTCTAAGGATGACATGCTTCTCTTCTCACCTGCTCAACCAAATGTAAGCAAGGGCATACTGACCTAGGGACATGGGGATACCCATGTCCCCAGGTGCACAACTTTCGGTCACATGAGGAGGAAGAGCCACAAGAGGTTGCAACAAGACGACCATAATTGGTGCATGGAGATATAGAGAAAGAGTTTCTAAACACCCTAACAAACATGACTATCTTGGAACGTACTGCATGCTGGAGACACCACAAAGAAGGCCAGGTTGTTATCTGCTTCCTGAAGGCAAACGCACCCGGAGAACTTCATTATAGTGCTATGCTGCCTTTCTCTAAAGGCCGTAAACAATAAATTATTAAATTAATAAATTATTACAGCTAAAGGCCGTAATAATAAACCAATTGACTGACCGACTGACCAACTGACTAACTGGCTAGCTATGCTGCCTTTCTCTAAGATGCAAAGGGTGGAATCAGGGTTTCCATTTCCCTAGAGGTGACAGAGAACCCCAGGCCTTCAGCTCCTACGAGCTACCACTGTTCCAATCACTGACCAGAGAGAATTTTTAAACATTGGTAGCATCATTTCTGTGTGCCACGTCCCTTTTTGGTAAAAACCTAGAAGGGACTTAGGGTAGCTCTAGGAATCATCAGAAACCTCACCATAGAGTTTGTGGTGATTCTTAGGACTACCTTAGGTCACTTCCAGGTTTTTACTAGAAGTGACACAGACCCACAACTAGCCCCCAACCATCCCACCAGTTTCCAGGCCTTGGTGGAATTCACGGACACCATTTTATCCTCTTTGCATGAAAGGTGGTGTCAAGTGCACAAGCCAAGGATGGGTTTAGAGCAGTGGTAGGATCCAAAAATTTTAGTAACAGGTTCCCAAGGTGGTGGGATTCAAACTGTGGCGTAGCGCCAATGGGGCTGGGCGGGGCATGACGGGGCATGGCCGGGCATTCCGTGGGCGGGGCATTGCTGGGCAGGGCTGTGGCAAGGACGCAGCTGCTGCGCCAGTCCTTGGGCGGGAAATGAATGCACGCAGGCACAGGCTGCCACGCACGCCGGTGCACCTCCTGCTAGACTGCTTCAAGTTCTGCGCGCTACTGCTGAGGAGTGGAGGTGGGGTGTAACTAAGGCAAAAGTCCATGTGGCAAAATCTCCAACTAGGAACCCCCTCTCAGCACACACAAATAATTAGTAACCTGCTCTCGGGAACCTGTGAGAACCTGCTGGATCCCACCTCTGGTTTAGAGACAGCCAGCAGAAGCTGTAGCACAAGCCAAAATCAGATCAGGAGACAAGCAAGCAGGAGCCGCAGCACAAGCCAGGGTCAGGAGATTCAGCATTCAACTCAGCAAAGTGAGTGGTACTGGCACATATGAGAGCTGCTGCTACCACTCAGCAGCTCTTCCCTCGGCTGCTTTTAAGTCAAGTGCTCACCTGTCAGCCGGAGATGCTGCGCACCTGGCTCATGCATCAGGCTTGTCCTGCAAGCACTGCCTGTCATAGTTGGGGCCTGACTGATGCTAAGCAGCGAAGCTAGCACTGCATCTCCTCTCATGCAAAACACTGCACAGTCTTCTCCGGTGCTGCTTGTGGGGCTCAGAAGTGGGAGGAGGGCATGCCAACGCTGGGTCCCCTGCTTCTAATCTTGAGCTGGGGGGCTTATAGGCTTCTGCGTTTGTGCCCTGTTGTGGCTCTGAGTCTGGTCCCAAATAGACCGTCTCATCCTCCTCTGGTGCCTCTGTTGTGGCTGAGGAAAGGGCGTGATGCCAGTGTCTAAGTGGGGCCCCCTGGCACCAGAGGTATACAGGTGGGAAATGGCACCTGGGGGAACACCTGCTCAGGGCACCCCCAGATGCCACAGTGGTCCCAGGCAGCCTGGCGGGACCAAGCTCCACCAGGCCTGGCCCCACCAGGCTGTCTGGGACCACCACCATCTTCCTTCACCAGCTAAAGGATCAGCCAGACCAGGAGTCTGCCATGGGCCCACCGGGCGCCCCTCAACCTGATCCCACCAGGCTGCTCCTTCAGCCAATCCCAGGTAGCCTGGTGGGGCTAAGGGGCACCTGACGGGCCCATGGCAGGCTCCTGGCCCAGATGGGGCACTTCTCAGCGGCAGGGGTGTGGGGTGGGGCGATTTTGCGCCCCCACATGATCTAATGGATGGCACCAGGGATCAATTAACCCACCACAGATACACCACTGCCTAGCACAGCTGGGCACAGCAGGGCCGTGACAGATGGCCACTGATCCAACATCACCCAGTGAAGGCCACTAACCTGGATAGCTTTAAAAGGGGCTTGGATAGATTTACGGAGGCGAAGTCGATCTATGGCTACCAATCTTGATCCT
The DNA here is from genome assembly GCF_021028975.2 of Sphaerodactylus townsendi. Taxonomy (NCBI): domain Eukaryota; kingdom Metazoa; phylum Chordata; class Lepidosauria; order Squamata; family Sphaerodactylidae; genus Sphaerodactylus; species Sphaerodactylus townsendi. The sequence continues at coordinate 12,196,980 of NC_059435.1, read as the reverse complement.
CTTTGATCTCAGATTGCAAATGCCTTAACAGACCAGGTGCTTGGGAGCAGCAGCCGCAGAAGGCCATTGCTTTCACCTCCTGCACGTGAGCTCCCAAAGGCACCTGGTGGGCCACTGCGAGTAGCAGAGAGCTGGACTAGATGGACTCTGGTCTGATCCAGCTGGCTTGTTCTTATGTTCTTATGAACTTCACTGCAGCATGGAGAGGTGAAGCCAGGACTACCTGAACCTCATGTGGTGCTCAAACTGCTACATCACCTTGGTTCCATTTATCCTTGACTTGTTGATTTACTGTACATGACTATGCAGAAACAAAACTAATGGGGTCCCTTCAGTAGTTTGGCATGATTTCAGGGACATGAGAAGGTAGGATGAGGAAGATCTTTCTCTGCATTGAGAGTTTTTAGACGCTGCACTGACCCACTCTCTTTCTCTCTTTTGGGCCCACATCTTACAAGACCCTGCCGCTGAAATCTGTGCTGAATTTGGTGATAATAGGCCAGGATTTTAAAAGCAGGAAGTTTAGAGCAGTTGCTAAAAGAAATTTCATTTTGACCTCATCAGCCACAATGACAGCAGATATGTTTTGAAGAAAATATGTTTGGTCTTAGCATGCACATATAAAACAGCTTTTAATTGCTCACACCAACTGGAGAGACAGCGAGGAGCACGGAAAGAGCAGATGGCTTTGGGTCTTAATTGGCATTTGCAGTTGTTATTCTTGCCGATTAGATGGCTCCCATCTTCACCGAAAGGGTAGCTTATTCTCCATTATTTTTAGTGTTATTGTTCCAAGAGTTCTTGTTCTTGAGTTGGCACAATTACTGCCCAATCCAAAGGGGAGGGAGGAGGTGGCTTCCAAAGGAAGCAGTGGCGTAGGAGGTTAAGAGCTCGTGTATCTAATCTGGAGGAACCGAGTTTGATTCCCAGCTCTGCCGCCTGAGCTGTGGAGGCTTATCTGGGGAATTCAGAATAGCCCGTGCACTCCCACACACGCCAGCTGGGTGACCTTGGGCTAGTCACAGCTTCTCGGAGCTCTCTCAGCCCCACCCACCTCACAGGGTGTTTGTTGTGAGGGGGGAAGGACAAGGAGATTGTGAGCCCCTTTGAGTCTCCTACAGGAGAGAAAGGGGGGATATAAATCCAAACTCCTCCTCCTCCTCCTCCTCCTCCTCCTCCTCCTCCTCCTCCTCTTCTTCTTCTTCTTCTTCTTCTTCTTCTTCTTCTTCTTCTTCTTCTTCTTCTTCTTCTTCTTCTTCTTCTTCTTCTTCTAATTATAGGGGGAAATGGGCCCTCAGATTATGCTAAGTGATCCTAATTTCCCAGGACAGAGGCAGTCCTTGCCTTTCTGGAGGAGAGACAAGAGAAGGTCGCTTAATTTAAGTGGGGTGTGTGTGTGTGCTTAAGTTAAGTGGTGGATACTTAAAATTAATGTTTGACACTTAGACTTAGTGTTCTAAGCCGAGGAGTATCTGAACATATTTAGATTCAGAGGGAGCTGACTCAATCACAATTTGGGAACAAAGCCAGTGTAAATGAAGGTGGTCTTGGAAAAGGTTAGTCAGAAACAAGAAAGCGAGATTAGTATTTTAGAAGAATGGCTGGCAGGAACTCCTGGATGAAGTCATATTAACATATATTTTTTTTGTTTTATGGAGGCAGGTATGCTGAGGCTGGAGGTGGGAACCATCTTCCCAAGCTGAAGGCATTCTGTTAGTCTCTTTAGGAAAAGGTACAGTGGGCTTGTTTTGCAAGCTGATGTTAGTGGGGGTTATACCAGGCAGGATTCTGTCTTTGTGGGTGACACTTAGCCAATGCAAAGGATGGAGCCCATCTTGGCACTGCATTTCTAAGACACCCCGAGAGTTGGCAGGATGGATAGAGACACTGTTGTCCTGGAAAAACAACAACACAGGGCTACCCCACCCACCGTAGTTTTGTCTGGTAACAAAATAGGTTCACAATAACTGACAAAATATCAAAATCTTTTTGTTTGTTTACAATAATAATAATAATAATAATAATAATAATAATAATAATAATAATAATAATAATAATAATAATAATAATAATAATAATAAAAGTCTAAACTTGGACAGAACATCAGTCCACATGCTGCAGAAAGCAGCACTTCTAGGAACTGCACACATTCTACGCAATTATTATTATTATTAATGTATTATGTGTGTAATAATAATATGTGTGTAATGTGTGTGTGTGTGTAATAATATTATTATTAAATTTGGTATACTGCCCCCATCCCAGGATTTCTAAGGTAGGTTATTACAACATGATCAGCTTATAAAATACAAAATAACAAAGAGGAGAGAGTAAATAACAACCAATAAATAATACCTAACATTAAGAACTCAGCCCCATACGCTCTAAATATTAATTTAAAATATTAATTTAAAGCATAACACTCATGCTTTGGCCTTCCAAAGGTTACAGTTGGGATACCACATCCCTGAATGTTACCCACCTTTAGGATTCCCCCTGCACACAGAAAACTAGCCAGTCTTCTCCCTGACAAACAGATTTCTAAACTGCATGGACATGAGAGTTTGAAATAGAAGACACCCGGCAATCATGTGAGTTCCAAGCAATACAGGCTGGGCAAGCTTTACCATCCCATTTCATGTGGAAATGAAATGGGCTCTGAGAAAGGGCTTTCCCTGTGCCCTCCCCCCCGGTAGTTCATTTGCTCCACTACAGAGGCCAGCTTTGCTGCTGTCTGCCCTTTTTCAACTGTAGCCACCCCACAAAGCCAAACACAAAGAGCGAACCTTTTGGGCAGTTGAGGGGAAGTGGAACGAGGGTTCCCTAAGGCCAACAGCGTTCTCCACTGAAGTGCTGGTGGCTGTGTAACTGGCTGCCACTGGTCTGCACTGCTGCCAGGAGGGCTGGGGTAGCTAGTGGGCAGGAGGAGAGGCAGGAGGGTTGTTGTGGGTGGGGACAGTGGGATTCCTGCCGGGTTGGGGGAAGACAGGCCAGGGATGGACATCCCACCCATAAGCACGCAGGACTGAGTTCTGCCTGCTGATTGGTGATGGGTGGGTTGTTGTTGGAAGGAAGTGATAGGTTCCCACTTAGGGAATTGTATGGTAAAAGATTTTGAGGACTTCTTATTTGTGAACAATATGGGATATCCTTAACCTATTGTAGTAGTTGTTGTGCAACATATTTCCCCCCCATTCCTAGTAGCTAGAGGCAAGTATTGCTGATAAGGCCATTGTAGCACAATTTGTTCAGGCATGATGATCATAAGCGAACAGAATCCCAGTTGTCCTCATTGAAGCTTCTTCAGTGCCTTGATATGTTTAAAGAGTCCAAAATCAGCCATCTTTTATTTGTAGGGCTGGCTTCCAGGAACACTCTGAGAACTAGTGTGCTTAAAATGGCGTTAACACTGGCCACTGAGCAAACTCGCTGAGCCCTTTCTCGCATACCACTACGACCAAGAGATGTCATTGCTTTGATTTCATTCTTCTACTCCTCCATCTGATTTGTGACATCCTCAACACAAAGGGCCTTTCCCCACTTACCTTAAGCCCCGCGCTACTCTCCTCAAGTAGCGTGGGGTCCCCCAGAACTCCCACGACAGAGGCTGGCTGACAAGCAGCTGTGGCAACTTCAGCTATAACGCCCCAGCCCCCCCTCAGTCTTGCTGACATCCTGGCGCTAACCTTAATATGGCGTGCTGATGACCCGTGCAAAGGGGCAGAGATTAGGTAGGGGCCGCCAGTGGCAGCAGCATAAGAGGATCCCTGGTGAGTGGGGAAACGCCCTTAGTGAGCATTTCATTGGTAATAGTTAAGTAACTGCTAATAGCAACACTATTCGAGGGTTGAGGATGCTTTATCATTGAGCTCTGTGCTGGGAAGATTTGTGGGGTGAGTTCACCAAAAGCTGCGTCACCAGCTTTGCAAATGCACAAGAAATCATGTCACTTCTCACATGGGCTAAACAATGTTGCTCTTTTTCAGTCACTTTTGAAGTTCATCATGTTTAATCCCCTTTTTTAAAAAAACACACAACAACTCTGGCTGCTTGTTGACTTAATCACGTCAACAAATCTCCCAGTCTTTCCTCCCTCTTAGCAATCGGGCCAGAGATCTGTAGATGCAGATGGTGTCGACAAGGCAAGATATGGTCGCGTTCCCACTTTGTGCTCAGCGCACATTTCTTGGAATCCAAATCAACAAAAACCTCCACGTTACATTCTATATCGAGAGCATTTTTTAAGCCGGGCAAATATTGCTTTTGCTTGTATATGCAACCATCAAAAAGCAAGGAAAGCTATCCTTTAAACGAGGGAGAGGATAACTTCTGTTTTGTTTGTTTATAAACCACCTTTCTCTCTAATGGGGACCCCCAAACCATTTATGTTGTTCTCACCTCTTCCATTTTGTCCCCCTTCTCTAATGGGTGGCTTAGTGATAGAACATGTATTTCGTATATCAGGGAACCGCAATCTCTGATATCTCCAGTTCAAGACTCTAGTGTAGCTGATGTTGGCTTCTAATGGGGATCTGAAGTGATGTACAATATTGGCCTTTTCCACGCAGATCCCCTAAAACGATTTTAAATTTTTTCAATCCCCCCTTGACTATAATGTATGTTTGCACTCAACCCAGTGGTGGGATCCAAAAATTTTAGTAACAGGTTCCCATGGTGGTGGGATTCAAACTGTGGCGTAGTGCCAATGGGGCTGGGCGGGAGCTGCTTGAGGCATGGCCCGGACATTCCAGGCGGGCATTCCCTGGATGGGGCTGTGGCAGGGCGCAGCCACTGTGTGCCGATCCTCTTGGAGGCGGAAAAAAATGCTGCCTTGAGGCGCAGGCTGCCACGCATGCCGGTGCACCTTTTGCTAGACTGCTTCAAGTTCTGCATGCTACTGCTGAGAGGAGGGATGTAACTAAGGCAAAAATCACGTGGCAAAATCACCAATTAGTAACCCCCTCTCGGCACACACAAATAATTAGTAACCTACTCTCGGGAACCTGTGAGAACCTTCTGGATCCCACCTCTGACTCAACCTCTCGAAATGATTCCTGGGCACCATGATTTCCCCGTTTTTGAGTTCTGTGTCGAATCAATGCTTCACAGCCTTGGGCTGCATTCTATGCCTTTTGTATACTTGATGCTTCGAAGACAGGCCCGGGATTCAAATAATGTAACAACTGGTTCCGGTGGTGGGATTCCAATAATTGGAGAACTGGTTGTTTACAGGCACCATTTTAACAACTGGTTCTGCGGAAGTGGTGCGAATCTGCTGAATCCCACCACTGCAAGCCCCCCAGAAATAAAAGAACAAGCAGAGAAATGCTGCAAATCAACAGGCGAGAGAGAACCGAGTGAGCTCAGAAAATGGCGCCGAGGAGGAAGTTCAGGGAAGCAGAGAACCATGGGAAATGTAATCAATAGATGGCTCAGCAACTGGAGACACTTTCAAAACATTTCAGCGAGAGTCATTTCAAAAGGAGATTCGTTTAAAACATGTTGAGGCTGGAAATAAAATGTTTGGGGGTAAAAACCGAGCAGTACTCCATGGAGGAAATATTTTATTTCCTGTCACAAAACTTCTTAAAAAGGTTTGTGTGGGAAGGGCCATTGTTCTCTTCTTCTCCATTTTGTTGTCACGATAACTACCTCTGGAAGTTGTGTAGGCTGAAAGAATATGATTGGCCCAAGGTCACCCAAAGAACCTCCATAGCAGAGTGGAGATTCAAGTCTGGATCTCCTAAAACTTCGTCAGACAATAACCACTGCACTACACTGTCTCTCAAAGAGTCCTGACCCACTTTACAGCAGTTTCATATTTAATCATATAGACAAACAGAGGCTCACTGGTGAGTTTTATGCAGTCTGTTCTCTATTATCAACTATGCTCTACTGCAACTTTGAAAACTCCGAGGATTGGATGAGAGCTGGCATGGAGTCGTGGCCAGAGGTGGGATCCAACGGGTTCTCACAGGTTCCCAAGAGTAGGTTACTAATTATTTGTGTGTGCCGAGAGGGGGTTACTAAGTGGTGATTTTGCCACGTGATTTTTGCCTTAGTTACGCCCCTCCTCTCCTTAGTTAGCGTGCAGGGCAAGCCGGTCCTTGCAGGAGGTGCACCCGCTGATGCGTGGCAGCCCTGCGCCTGTGTGCATTAGTTTCCTTGCCCAAGGACCCGGTAGCAGCAGCTTTCGTCCCTTGCTACAGCCCTGCCCAGGAATGCCCCACCCCAGGAATGCCCAGCCATGCTCCCGTTGTGCCCCGCCCAGCCCCATTGGTGCTACTCCACAGTTTGAATCCCACCACCATGGGAACCTGTTACTAAATTTTTTGGATCCCACCACTGGTTGTGGCTGATTTTCTGAATGCACTGAGTCCAGTGGGAATTTTTGAAAATCAAAAATCAGCATCATTTTCACATAATGTCTGAACAGTCATCAGGACCAGACTGGGAAGTGAAAACGGCCCTGGATGAAACCCGTACCTGAATGATCCTCATGATGCTAACAAGCCAGTGCTGTAGGAGCCAAGCAATGAATGGTTCAGAGATTGGGAATTAGCTTGCCTATTGCAACCTCCCCCAAAATGGCAACGCTTGGCCCTTTGGAGGCAGTTCTGGACCAATGCAATTGCCAGTGAAGTCTTTTTGTTGTTGTTGTTATTCACTTCAATTAACCTTTATTGGCATAATAACACAGTAGCAGGATACAATAAATCCCTTTATGCCCATTTGTCAATGACAAAACATAAACATTTTGCTACCAGCTCCAGAATCTCCTTACAATCACCATTCAAAAGGAATATAATTATTTGGTTAGAACATAAGAACATAAGAACTAGTCTGCTGGATCAGACCAGAGTCCATCGAGTCCAGCTCTCTGCTACTTGCAGTGGCCCACCAGGTGCCTTTAGAAGCTCACATGCAGGATGTGAAGGCAATGGCCTTCTGCGGCTGCTGCTCCTGAGCACCTGGTCTGCTAAGACATTTGCAATCTGAGGCCCCTTCCGCACACACAAAATAATATGTTTTTCAAACCACTTTCACAACTGTTTGCAAAATTAGTTTTTAACATTCGCACAGCTTCAAAAGAGCACTGAAAGCAGTTTGAAAGTGCAGTGTCTGCACGTAATGGAATGAGCCTGAGATCAAGGAGGATCAAGATTGGTAGCCATAGATCAACTTCTCCATAAATCAGGTTATCAGCATGCTCTTCAAGATCCATCAGTAAGAGTTCTAAATATTTGCTCCTAGGCCCGTTGTAAAAGGGGCAATACAATAGAACATGAAGAACTGACTCTTCACACCCAGTTCCACAGGAGCACGTTCTTTCATGATGGGGAACTCCCAAGCCCCTCCCCTGTCTAAAAGCAGAGGGCAACACATCACATCTGGCCAAAGTCAAGGCACTGTGCCTCCTGGCCTCGATTAACACGTGGAGTTAGCTAGCAACAGTTAAGTGTTGTTGTTATTGTGGTTGCTGTTGAATGAAATCTTTCTGTACTCAAGGAAGAATAGAAGGAAGAGAATCAAAGGACTTGACCCACTTCCTTTTATTTCTCAATCCAGTTCTTAAGAGGGCATGTAAGTAATTGAAACAGAAGTCAGAAAGTCCCGCTGATATTCAACCCAAAATACACACCTCCACCTGCATACATGTGGGTGCACATGTGTGTGTGTGTGTATCCCTGTGTGTAATCCCCCCCCCCCCGGAAAATATCCCAGAATTCACAGTGCAACCCTGGGCACTAAACAGGAGAATAAAACTGACAAGTCATTTACAAGCTGCAATCTATGGCTGGTTGGTCAAGTTCAGTTTGATAAATTGTTGTCCAGACATCCTTTGGCAAGTCTTCCTGGTGCCAGCTTCTGCGCTAAAAAATGTGGACAATATTTCCCACACAGATTGCAACAAACCAGGGAACATAGCAAAGGCCTGCTGATATTTGGGAGCAGCGCCAAGGCAAACCTCAAGGCAGTATTTACCACAGATGCATAAAATTAGGTCAGTATGCATACCGGGTCATTTTCCCTTCCAGTTTCTCCCTCTGACAAACTCTTCACATGCTTGTGCGCAACAACATTTCACTGAATGTTGTGTCTTTAATGCGAGGCATCAGAATAAGGCGGCAGCAGAATAAACAGGGACTCAGTGGCAGGAGTGTTATAAGATACTCAATCTCCTGAACAGCTCTGATGTTCTCTTTTGTGAAACTGTTGCAAATTTTATACTGGAAATTAGTAATTTTAACTGCATTTCTTAACCTTGTTTTGTTTTAACATTTTGTCCTGTTTTGTATGCCAATAAAGGCTTGCGTGTGTACAAACAGGAACACAGTTTAAAGACTCGGTTTCTTTGTGGAGAGCTGCAGTGTCAAAAACCTCTTTTCTTCCTGTTCCTGCCCACACAATGGCCTTTTCCACACAGACACTGTAAAGCATTTGTAGGCAGGAAATCAAATGTTTCCTTTGAGGAGTTCTGAAGTGTTTTTCAACCCAAAACGTTTTATTTGCAGCCTCAAAACTTTTTAAATAAATCTCCTTTTGAAATAATTCTCTGGCCGAAACATTTTTTTAAAAGGCTTCATTTCCCTCTAAGACACAGGGTGTCAGAGCTACCATGGCTCCTCCTTAGATTTTACATGGACCCTACGGCTCCCATCATCCCCTGCCAGCATGATGCTGGCAGGGGGATGATAGGAGGCTTTAACAGTCCATAACATCTGGAGGGCCGTGAGTTTGACACCTATGCTCTAAGATGTCCAGTGGCATACCGGGGCCTAAATGGCGCCTGGGGGCATGACTGGCTCCTTGCGCCCCACTTACGGGAGCCCGGGGGAAGGCAGGGGGAGGGCAGGGCTCGGACGGTGGGGCTCAGACAGGCGCTGCCAAACCTTGTCCCCTGCCTCCCTGCAAACGGGCTCCAGCCCTCCCCAAGGCCTCCCAGGGAGGCCTGGGGATCAGGGCTCAGCAGCAGGCGGCCCAGGTGGGCACCACAGTGGTAGGCTGGCACCTGCCCTCTCCGGCCTCATTCAGGTTTGATTCCTTTTCAAGGCCCATTCCGCACAAATCCCTGAAAAGGTTTTCAAAACATTTTCAAAACCATTTCAATCCCCCCCCCATTTGTTCACATTTACCCCCTCAAAACAATTCCTTCCTGCCAATTTCTGCTTTTACTGTGTGTTTTTTAAACTCTGTGAATCTGATGCTTTGAAGCTTCATGCTGCGACTCTTCAGAGATCATGTCTTCGTAGCTATGAAGTCATCACCTCCTCAATTTTTTTTTTACAAAAATGAAAATAAACAGGTGAGATGATGGAATGAACTCAGAAAATGGCACCGAGGAGGAAGTCCAGAGACTGCAGAGAGGTGTGGGAAACATCTTCAAGAGATCACACAGCAAGTAAAAACGTTCTGAAAATGTTCTCAAAAAAAATAGCTAAAATACAGCATGAATTGAAAATGTTTTCAGGTTGGAAGTTTTGGGCTAAAAATGTTACGGAACTCCTCAGAGGAAACATTTTATTGGTGTGCTGTGTGGTTTCTGGGCTGTATGGCCGTGTTCTAGCAGCATTCTCTCCTGACGTTTCGCCTGCATCTGTGGCTGGCATCTTCAGAGGATCTGATGGATGCCAGCCACAGGTGCAGTAATGCAACGCCAGGAAACAACATTGCGAGGAAAACCTAAATAGCTGACTCCTTCAGAAACTCTAACCCACCAATGATTCCAGTATGAAAATAACTGACAATACATTAAATATTTTATTTCTTGCCTGAAAACATTTCATTTTGATCATGTAGAATGGATCCAAGTCTGCAAAAATAGAAATTGCCAAACCCACAGCATCAACAGCTAATAGCTTGTGTTTGGTTTGTTCAAAAGCCGTGCAGCTCCAAACCAGAGTGTTCCTTAATTTGGGGGGAAATCCATGTGAATATCCTGACTCTGCCACCATCTTGAAAGAACCTTCTGAGAAGTCAGCTGTGTGAAAATTGGTCAGACACGAAAAAGTTCCTTATGCTATGAATTCTGGAAATGTGCCTTCTGTTTAGGAGTATTTGCTGGTTGTATTTTGTGACAGATTTTACGTTTCCCTGTTCGCCCAAGTTTTTTCATATAGTTACGATGCATATAATTAATTCCCCCTCCCCCCCCCCGAGAGCTCAGAGAAGCTTCCAGATGGTCTCAAATCACATTCTAGCCAAACCATTTACAAGGCCAGACCTGTTTAACAAAACAAATTGTCTAGGTTATTTATAATACTAAACACGTTGGGGAGAAAATTGTCAAGATACCTTCCAGGTTTGTAATATTTAAAGCAAAACAATGAACAGGTTAACCGGTGAACAGCCTGCCAACACTAACAGATTGGAATCATTTTGCCAACAAAATGGTGGCCATTTTGAAATGATGTACAAGCATGATGATTGAGTACTGCTCAGTGATCTCCCCACTTCTTTGCTTCAAAGGTAGGGAGTCAGGATTCCTCTTCTCTACCATCGTCATACGTGAACACGCACACAAAAGCTGTCTTATAATGAATCAGACCATTGGCCCATCAAGATCAGTATTATTTACTCAGACTGGGACTGTGGCTCTCCAGGGTCTTAAGCGGAGGTCCTGCACATCACCTACCTGGTTGAATGAATGTGGGAACTAGATTTATTTCCCTGATTCTGCACATGACCCCTGCTGGGTGACCTTGGCCCACCCACCTTGGGCCACTCTCTGAGCCCCACCTACCTCACAAGGTGCTGTTCCGCAGAAAGGAAGAGAAAGGAGTTTGTCAGCAGTGGTGGGTTCCAAAAATTTTAGCAACAGGTTCCCATGGTGGTGGGATTCAAACAGTGGCGTGTGAAGCATATTAGAGTGGGCGGAGCACAATGGGGGTGGGGCGTAATAGCCAATTTCCTCTGTTACTGTAAAAAAACCTCTTGCTGTAAAAAAAAAAGTTCCTAATTTCCAGCTGGTATCTTTCTGTCCATGAATTTAAACTCATTATATTACCAGATCCCTACCGTCAGTCTGCCAAGCAGAAAGCAACTACTTCTACTCTAATTGACTGCCTGTCAAATGCTTAATACTTTCTTCAAATACTTTAATTTTGTTTCACAAATTTGTTTCTACAAATCAAAAGAAGGATACTTTCCTTAAACAAGGAACTTTACCATATTTCTAAAACATGTTTTTAAAACAGCCCAACAGGGAGAATTATCCCGTTTTCTACCTTCGCTAACCAGCCACATAGGAAACAACAGGACTTTATGATTTTTGAACCTAATGGAATTTCTAATGGAAAAGCAGACCCAATTAGTAACCCCCTCTCGGCACACACAAATAATTAGTAACCCACTCTCGGGAACTGGTGAGAACCTGCTGGATCCCACCTCTGTTTGTCAGCCGTCTTGAGTCTTTTTACAGGAGAGAAAGGTGAGATAAAAATCCAAACTCTTCTTCACTTTTTTTTCTTCTGCAGAAAATAGAAACCTTTGGAGGGTGGACTCTATGGCATCCTACTCCGTTGAAGCCCCTCCCCTCCCCTCCCCAAACCCCACCCTCATCAGGCTCCACCCTCCCAAATCTCCAGTTATTTCTGAACATGGAGCTGGCAACCCTGGTTGCTATTAGTTGGCTGAGGCTGGATGATATTTTCCATCATGACATCCAATCTTCCTTCCCTTGATGTTTATTCTGTGTGGGAAAATATACAGGTATTCTAGCTTTGTCTCTTACTTCCTGAAGGAATGTAGATAGCTGAATGTGGCAAGCAGGCCTTTCTCTGTAGCTGCACCTTGTCTATGAAATACCCTCTGCAGAGCACGTCACCTGATGTCAAGCCAGTTAATTTCCCAGCACTATAATAAGCTTTCAAAACTGATTTTCTCAGTCACTGGTCGAATCCCCACTTGAAATTTGCACGCAGATCCAAACCTGTTCATTGTGAAACCGTGTCCTCGTAATCAGAGTTTCTCCCTCCCCACCACAATGAGCACACAGCAGACACACTCAGTTGCAGAACTCTTAGCAATCCCCACTACCAGGCGAGCTCGCTTCACCGGTCTCCCCTGATTGGCAGGCGTGCCTTGATGGGGCGGAACCTTTTCCCACTGCGGAAACGTACATTGTAGGGGCGTGATCAAAAAACCAGCATGTAAAAGTTTAACAATTTAACTGTTCAAATAGTTAATCGTTACCTGTGTAAACCATTAGTGATTCAAAGTTACACGTTTGACTGTTTAACGTTTGCGTCCCCTTCTGCTGGCCGATCGCAAAAGTGGAAACGAAACCAAGGAAAGGCTGCATGCGTATTGCAGTGCTGATTGGTTGCCCGAATTCTGCGTCACACTCCAGGGTGGGAAACGAATCAGGGTTTCAACCCCCATCCCTCCCCTCGGATCAGCTCTGAACCGTGTTAATGGGGTCTATGCCACTTGCAACCAGGTCCTGCCAGAACACAGATTAATGGGGAGAACGAGCGCCAGAAACGGAATCTACCACACAAGCAATGGGGAGGTCGTCCCTCAAACCTGGTTAGTTTGTGTTCTGAAACCTGGCTAAGATGGTAGTGGGGATTCGACCATTGTAAACTGAAAATTTGAACTACCATGGTTTCTCCTGGACTTCACAGGTAGTTTCTTTTTCACTTGCTGCTGCCTTTATGAACTGCTTCCTGATCATGATGCTACTTATTTCTTTTCGCTCTGAAAGCTGCCTTGGGCAAGTCTTAGCTGTTAGGTTGGTATTTATTTGAAAACTACCTACCCCCAAGTGAGGCTTGGAGATCTCCCAGAACTACAGCCGAGCTCTAGACTACAGAGGTCAGTTTCTCCAGAGAAGATGGCTGTTTTGGAGGATGTGTGCCATTATATCCTGCAAGGTCTCACCCCTCTCCAAACCTCACCCCACCCCAGACTTTACCCCCAAATCTCCACGAATTTCCCAACCTGGAGTTGGCAGTGCTTTCAAATATGGCATGCAAGTGTTTCGAATAGCTGAATACCCAAATTGTACAATGAAAGTGGCAACAGATTGTTGATCGTTTATTTTATTCTTACCATTTGGACATGCTGCTGGAGACACTGAAATGTCTTGGGCCGTGCCCGACTATTTCAGGTTTCTGCGTGGCCACAAGTGTATTCCCATTTATCATAACATAGATGCAGGGACGTACTGCCCTAGGGACATGGGGACATCCATATCCCCGGGTGTATGCCGTTTGGTCACATGGGGGCAACTGGCACCCCCCATGTGACCAAAGTGTGTGCACCCCAATCACATGCCACCAAGCCCCCCCCCGCCTCCCTGCAGGCCAGCTCAGGAGCCAGCCTGCAGGGAGGCAGGGGGCAGGGATCGACAGCAGGTGGCTGCGGCAACCACCTGAGCCGTCAGCCACCACTGAGCCCTGCCACTGCCTTTATGCAGGTCTTTTGGGACAAGCTGGCCTGCACAGAGACTGGGGGGCTCAGACCTTGGGGTGAGGCCACGCCCCCAAGTGCAAGGGCATGGGGGCACGGGGGTGGTGCCTGGAGAAAGAGTTGTTTCCGGGCGCCATTTTTTTCCCCATACGCCTCTGCATAGATGAAAATATTCTTGCAGTCCAACCTAAGATGTTTTCCCAAGGCATAGAATCATAGAGCTGGAAGAGACTTGACTTGCAGGAATACACAATCAAAGTCATCCTGCCTCTATTTTAAAACCTCCAAAGAAGGAGACTCTACCTCTCTCCGAGGCAGTGCATTCCACTGTTGAACAGCCCTTAGCATCAGGAAGTTTGTCCTAATGTTTAGGTGGAATGACTTTTCGCGTGGTTTGAATCTATTACTCCTTGTCCTAGTCTCTTGAGCAGCAGAAAACAAGCTTGCTCCATCTTCAACATGACATCCCTTCAAATATTTGAACATGGCTATCATGTCACCCCTATCAGGGGTGATGATGCACAGACAAGAAAATCAAGTTATCAGACTGAAATGATTTGCTGTAGATAATGGTTGCATTTCAGTGGAGATAAACTGGTGTGAACATATAATCATGCAGGAGTGTTTGTATGAGAAGAATAGCCTGTTAAAGATTTAGTCTGAATGCAGCCGCGTTATTAGCAGAACGACTTTGTGTCCTAACCTGTAATGGGCAATCAGAGCTGAGCATGTAAATAAACTTTGGACTTATTATCTGCCGAGGAAAAAAACCTAATCAAATAATCATTGTTTTTGCCAGCACAAGCACTCCAAAGAACTCGGAAATGAGATATTTATCATTCACCAATCAGCAAGTACTCTCTCTAGGATAAGAATTAGCTGTTGTACTATTTATAGGGAATCAGCAAGTGCCATTTACTTCGGCTTAGACAATACAATTTAATAAACATTAATGAGGTTTCTCAGAACACTGGCGGTGGTTCCCGTGAATGGCAGGCCAGCCGAGCTGGGGATTTGATTTCAAGCTCAAGAAAGGCCAACCGCAACATGGTGCAATTAGCCCGAATCTAATAGCAAAATTGGGATGATCGAAGAAACTAATAGTGCAGCTTGACTCGAAACCTCACTCAACAGGTAAGCTTCCTTTGTAGAATTTAGGCAGTCAGGACAATGGTGCTAGTTCCTCATCGCAACTCAATGAGCGAGGTGTAGTGGGTAAGAGCGGTGGACTCTAATCCGGAGAACCGGGTTTGATTCCTCACTCCTCCACATGAGTGGCGGATTCTTATCTGGTAAACTGGATGTGTATCCCTGCTTCTCCTCACGAAGCCTGCTGGGTGGCCTTGGGCTAGTCACAGTTCTCTGAAAACTGTCAGCCCCATCTACCTCAGCCCCTTCCGCACACGCAAAATAATGTGTTTTCAAACCACTTTCACAACTGTTTGCAAGTGGATTTTGCTATTCCGCACAGCTTCAAAGAGCACTGAAAGCAGTTTGAAAGTGCATTGTTCTGCATGTGCGGAATGAGCCAAGGTGTCCGTTGTGGGGAGAAGGAAAAAAGTTTGTAAGCCACTTTGAGGCCCCTTCCGCACAGGCAAAATAATGTGTTTTCAAACCACTTTCACAACTGTTTGCAAGTGGATTTTGCTATTCCGCACTGCTTCAAAGAGCACTGAAAACAGTTTGAAAGTGCATTATTCTGCATGTGCGGAATGAGCCTGAGACTCCTTATGGTTGAGAAAAGCAGGGTATAAATCCAAAATCTTCCTTCTTCCTTCTCTTCTTCCTCCTCTTGTTCCTTCTCTTCATCCTCTATGTACCCTGTTGAGAACTGTCCTATTCCCAAACTCTGCCTTCCCCAGGCTTTATCTCCATGGCATCCATCTATAACAGGGGTCTTCAAACTATGGCCCTCCAGATGTTTATGAACTACAATTCCCATCAGCCCCTGCCAGCATGGCCAAGTGGTAGGGCTCATGGGAATTGTAGTCTATGAACATCTGGAGGGCCATAGTTTGAAGACCCCTGATCTATAAGCAGCAATCTTCTCTCCTGGGATTACAACTGTTCTCTAGATAACCAAAATCAGTTCCCATGGAGAAAACAGCTGCTTTGGATGGTGAAGTCTACGTCAAAATACCCTATCGAGGTCTCTGTCCCCTCCAAATTTCAGGCCCCACCCCCTACTCCAATCTGCAGGTATTTTCCAAGTGGAGGCTGGCAATCCTACCTGTATGACATGGGGCCCACGTTGCTCAGCTGAGCAACAAACTTCATATTGTTTGACATCTTCCAGTGTGTGTCTTAGTATTCTCAGTCTGTAAGGGCCTTTCCCCACTTACCTTAAACCCCGCGCTACTCTCCTCAAGTAGGGCGGGGTCCTCCGGCACTCCCCACAACAGGGGCGGCAACAACGCAACCGCCCCGACGCTGCCGCTGTCGCGCCCCCTCAGCACGTGTCATTCCTGGCGCTCTTGTAAACGGCGCCTTTTGATGACGCGGAGTCGTGGGGACACCTGGGCGCGTGCCAGAAATGATGCACGCTGAGAGCATCGAAGGGAAAGGGGGGGGGTCGTGGTGAGTGGGGAAACGCCCTAAGTCTTCCCTCCCAGTTGGAAACTACCGGAGTTTCCTGGGTCTCGGCTATTAAGCAGTCATGAAGGGTGGACTGGTAGGCAAACTTACCCTGATCCACCACACTTCAGAGGATATTACAGTCACAAGGTCCAAGTCAGATGTGGAGAGCTTCATTCCGGCCAACATTACCCCAACTCCTGGGAAGGGAAATGCTTGTACAGGAAATAGCCATGCAGCTAACTAGCTCCTTCTGTGTGACTTCAAACATATGATATTATTGGAACACTCCAGGGAGGAGACAGATGCAGCAGCTCCCTCACCCCTTAGTTAACATTGGAAGGGACTGGCATTTGAAAATATTTCCCTATGTAAAGCCTCCTGTAAACTGATCCTGCTTCTAGCCTTGTTAAGTCATTAGATGCACAATGAAGCACTCCAAATAGAGAGCTAAGAAATTTGGACTAACTTGCTTCAATTCATTGTACAGACATACCTGTGCACCGTACAGAAGTTGAGATATTACCTTATCCTGGGATACTTTCAAAGCATAGGGTATGGGGGGGGGGGCTTTTGTGAAGAAAAATCTCAAGGTAGCTGCAGATGTTCTTCGAGCCAATTCAGTTAACGTGAGATAAATGCACTGCCCATGAGCCAAATGACTGAAATACGACACTTAAATATCAAGACACATTTAGTTGGTCAGTTTCATGACTGCCTATCCCACAGGTGTCAAACTCGCAGCCCTCCAGATGTTATGGACTACAGTTTCCATCATCCGCTACCAGCATCATGCTGGCAGGGGATGATGGGAATTGTAGTCCATAACATCTGTAGGGCCGTGAATTTGACACCTGTGGCCTATCCCATCTATGCTTCATAGAAGCATACAAGGATTACATTTTTAAATTTTTTAATTATTTTTCAGAGATATTAAACAATCATAAAAAGAAGAAAGAAATAATAGAAAATAGTTGAGACTGCAACATAAAAGATATCAAATATCCTTTATTAGACATGGATAAAACAACAGACTATCCTGTTTCACCGAAAATAAGACCTACCCCAAAAATAAGCCCTAGCATTATTTTTTGGGATTTTTGGAGGATGCTAGAAATATAAACCCTACTCCAAAAATAAGCCCTAGTTACAGATTCCCCCGCGCAGCTGATCTGGTCACGTGTGTGTGTGTGTGTGTGTGTGTGTGGGGGGAAAATATACGACATCCCCTGAAAACAAGCCCTAGCGCATCTTTTGGAGCAAAAATTAATATAAGACCCTGCCTTATTTTCGGGGAAACACAGTAACAATAACAACAAATCGGAAGGTTATTAGGTGATCAACAGGAGTGTGCAGTTGTTGTTAAAGCTGTTGCCAAAAACTTTGCTACGTCTGCAGTTCTTCATAAAAAATATCTACCCACCATTATATTAAGTACATATTGCACTATGGAGAATACAAAGATTTTAGTTTTTTCAAAATGGATTGTTAATTGCTCTTCATTACAATAGTCCATAAGTGTCCAATGTGTTCTTCTGAGTTCTACTTCAGTCCATGAAAGTTCAGCCATATCGTCCATATATAATGTGAATATGACTTTTTGCTGCATTCGGAGGATTGGAGTTGGCATTAGTAAGATGCTGTACTGATGATGGAACTGATGAAGAAATTAAATAAGAAGGGAGCAAGAATACATCCTTGTTTAACTCCTCTCCTAGCTGGTACCATCTGGGATAAGTGACCTCGCGAAGTGTCCTGCGTTTCACAGAAACAAAATTATTACCATATAAAGTTCGTAGAAGTAAGAGAAGTCTAAGATTTGTGGTGGATGTTTCTAATTGTTGCCGCGATCTATTTTGTGTGATTCTATCAGAGGCCACCCTATAATCAACAAAGGCTCCATGCAGTTTGGCCGAGTGCTTCTCTACCAGATACTCAGTAGCAGGCATTGATCGATGGTGGAGCACGAATTTCTAAAATCTGCTTGCTTCTCTGCAATAATGTTTTCCCTGTCAAGCCCGTCCCTGAGTTTGCAGCACAGTTAGCTGGCAAAAAGTTTGTCTGTCACACTCAGTAAGCTTATTGGACAATAGCTATGGGGATCTAATTTCACCCCTTATATATTGGAATTGTAATAGCTAAGCCCCAGTCTCCAGGAATCCATTCCATCTCTTCTATATAAATAAAAAGGGTGGCAAGAACTGGGGCCAAACAACCTACATCCTATGTGTGTGTGTGTGTGGGGGGGCTTTTGTGAAGAGGGCAGTGGCGTAGTGGTTATGAGCAAGTGCATTCTAATCTGGAGGAACTGGGTTTGATTCCCCGCTCTGCTGCTTGAGTTGTGGAGGCTTATCTGGGGAATTCAGATTAGCCTGTGCACTCCCACACTGGGTGACCTTGGGCTAGTCACAGTTCTTCTGAGCTCTCTCAGCCCCACCTACCTCACAGGGTGTTTGTTGTGAGGGGGGAAGGGCAAGGAGATTGTAAGCCCCTTTGAGTGTCCTACAGGAGAGAAAGGGGGGATATAAATCCAAACTCCTCCTCCTCCACCACCTCCTCCACCTCCTCCTCCTCCTCCTCCTCCTCCTCCTCTTCTTCTTCTTCTTCTTCTTCTTCTTCTTCTTCTTCTTCTTCTTCTTCTTCTTCTGTCCTCATTAGTTAGTTCTGGGGACACTAAATCACGCCACACGGCTTTCCTCAACCTCAGCTGAGCAACAAACTTTTTTAATTTCTGTGATTGATACTGGAAGGCAAGAAGGTAAATTTTCCAGATCAGGAAAGTGGGAAAGAGCTCACAAAGGGGCTATTACCAGCAGATTGAAATCCACTAGATACAATTATCCAAAAGAGTGAAGTATCTTTAAGTTTAGCAGCCTGATTAAGTTGTTGCCAATTAATTGTTAATGCCTTTCTCCTCTTCTTTTTAATTAGTTTTTTTTTTATATTGTAGTTTTAAGGCATAGAGGTCTGATGGAATTGTGCCCCAAGTTTTGCTGCTTATATTGTGTAAATTTAGGCTTTAATTGATTTTTTTGCCGCTTTGCATTTTTGATCAAACCACTCATACGAAGATATATTTTGCTCTCGGGAATTCTTTGATCTTATTGCTGTGAAATATATCTTGCCATCCTTTAATTATTTGTTCATAATGCAGGCATCTTAGTAGTAGGCAGACAGTGTTACTTTCTCCCTGATTGCCCCTAGGCTCTGGAGTACTCTCCCATCATTTGCCACGCACCTACCGTTTATACGTTTCAAGCTTTCTGCTTCCCTTTATAGGGTTAGGGCTTCTCCATGATTGCCCCAGGCTCTGGAATAGTCCCCCATCAAATAGAACTACCAGCAACCATAACCATTCACGGCCTTGGCCCTGCTTATCTGAGGGACCGTCTCTCCCTATATCGCCCTTCTAGGCCCCTCCGCTCATCGGAGGCGGACCTACTGGTGATCCCTGGCCCCAAGGCGATCCGGCTGGCCTCTACAAGGGCCAGGGCTTTGATGGCTCTGGCCCCTACCTGGTGGAACAGGCTTCCAGGTGAGATCAGGGCCCTGCGGGACTTGCAAAGTTTCCGCATGGCCTGCAAGACGGACTTGTTTCGCCAGGCGTTTGGCCAGCTGGGATGATGTCAACTCCGCCATAAGAACACCTGGCCTCCCATGGGTACATAAAGGGGGAGAGAGGGGTTGAAGCCATCTGTAGTTTTAGTATTTTATGTACTTTTATGTAAATTATGTATTATGATGTTTTGAATTGTTTTATTATTGATGGACACCGCCCTGAGCCTTCGGGGAGGGCAGTATATAAATAAATAAATAAATAAATAAATAAATAAATAAATAAATAAATAGGATTGCAAAGTTTGGGTTTGAAAATATCTGAGAATTTGGGAGAGCCTGGGAGAGTGGGGCTCAGAAGGAGAGGGATCTTGGCCAAGTATAATTCCATGGAATCTATGATCCTCCAAAGCAGTGGTTCCCAAACTTATTTGGCCTACCGCCCCCTTTCCAGAAAAAATATTACTTAGCGCCCCCTGGAAATTAATTTTTTTTTAAAAAAATTAATAGCAATTAAACAGAAAGATATATGTATTAATGTTTCTACCTGTGGCCATCACCGCCCCCCTGGATCTCTGCAGCACCCACCAGGGGGCAGTGGCGCCCACTTTGGGAATCACTGCTCCAAAGCATCCATTTTCTCCAGAGCAACTGATTTCTGTAGTCTAGAATTCAGCTCCAATTTTGAGAGCTCTCCAAGCCCCCCCTTGGGACTTGCATCTCAAAAGACTATCTCAATGTACTTAAATAAATAATATTTACAGGAAAAAAAACCTATTGGGTTGTATTTTATTTTCAACAATACTACTATCACAGACAAAACAGAAGCCTCTTATATACTCTGGGCTTCACAATATATACAGAGAGTCTCAATAAGCAGGAAGTGAAATAATATGGGCCATAAAGAATAGGGCAGTATAATGTTAAAATGGTATAGAACCCCAAAGCAACTGGCATATATGATAAGTGGATTCAGTCCAGAATGTTGGCATTGTGGTGAAAAAAAAAAGCAATTTACATACATTTGTGGAAACAAGTTATATTGTTTATTTTATGTATACAATTGTGGAAACAAGTTATATTGTATATAGAGAAATATGTTAAAGTTAAAATAATGGTAAATATAGACCTGTTACTAATAGGTATAATGGAAAACAAACTGATAGAACAAAGGGAGAGGTCATTTTTTAAAATGATGATAAGAGCAGCCCATGCTTTAATAGCATTGGGATGGAAAGATGAAAGAATATGGTCTATACAGAAGTGGTTGGAATATGTCCCTTCTCGGCCTCTGCATTCGGCAGAGGCCAATTTGCTGGTGGTTCCCGGCCCCTCCATGATGCAGCTGTTTTCCACCTGGGCCAGGGCTTTTACGGCCCTGGCCCCTGCCTGGTGGAATGCTCTTCGTCCAGCTGTCCGGGCCCTGCGAGACCTTAGTGAGTTCCGTAGGGCCTGTAAGACTGAGCTATTCCGCTGGGCTTTCGGGGAGGCCAGCTGCTGATGCCCCCCTCCCCCCCCTTTTTAACAGCGGGGGCTCTGATGTTCCCCTCTTAGAGGAGTTTTAGCTTAGATGCCATCTGTTGTTTGAAATGTTATATTATGATTTGAATGCTGTGTTTTAATATGCGCCAGTACTAAATGTATGGTGTTTGTTTATTTATTTGCTTGTTGTTGTTTGTTTGCCGTGAACCACCCTGAGCCCTTCAGGGGAGGGTGGTATATAAGTTAATGAATGAATGAATGAATGAATGAATGAATGAATGAATGAATGAATGAATGAATGAATGAATGAATGAATGAATGGGAACAAGTACAATTAGAAATGTTTGGAATAATGTCAAGAAACCCAAACATGGCAAAAAAACAAACAAATGGACATGGTGAGGATTTGGACTGAATTTGCAGAATGGTTAAGTGAAGTTGGAATCAAAGAAGAATATTGGAAAAGGAGAGTGGAACGGATGAACCTGCTGCTGCACACTTAAAGAAGAAACATTTTGAGGGGAAGGGTGGGGGAAAAAGGGGTAAGATTATATCATGCGTGTATTATAATGTTGAAATTAGAAATGTAAAAAGATCCAAAATATCAATAAATTAAAAAAAAAATAGGGCAGTATAACCTCCGGTTTGGTTATTATTTTGGCAACTTTTTTGTGAAGCCCCGCTCCTGAAATTAACCAAAGCCAAATGTCAGTCTATAACCGGCCCCTTATATCTCAGCTAACGTTGTTTCATTGCAGCCCAGAGAATTTACTCTTATCCGTTTCCTGAGAGTGTTTACTAATGCAAATTCTAAGCACCTTTCCTGTGTCTTGGTAATTTATACACAAAAACAATTGGAAGTGTTTTAATGTTAATGTGAATGCTCTCAGGGGATATTCCCCCCCCCCCCCCGCTCCAATTGCACAGAATCGTTCAGAGAAGCTTACATTATAGCTCTAATTCAGGAAGAGCCATTTGCGCTGACACACCTCTAATGCTAATCCAGGCTATTTTAGTGCTCCCCTACATACAATAGAACACCATTAACAACAGAGACAACTTAGAATAGTTTGAAACAAAATAGATGCAGGTACATCAAGACCGCAGTTCAGCCACTTGACTCCCGTTTCACGAAGGTCTTCAGTGAGGAGCACCAAGGTTCCATTCACTTGAGCTTTAAAGAGATAGTCAATATAACTAACAGCACCTGCTTGAGTCACTGAAATGCTGAAAGATCAAGTGCTCAACTAAGTCCTTAAATCACTTAAGTTTGATTCCCCGCTCTGCCGCCTGAGCTGTGGAGGCTTCTCTGGGGAATTCAGATTAGCCTGTACACTCCCACATATGCCAGCTGGGTGGCCTTGGGCTAGTCACGGCTTCTCGGAGCTCTCTCAGCCCCACCTACCTCACAGGGTGTTTGTTGTGAGGGGGGAAGGGCAAGGAGATTGTAAGCCCCTTTGAGTCTCCTAGAGAAAGGGGGGATATAAATCCAAACTCCTCCTCCTCCTCCTCCTCCTCCTCCTCCTCCTCCTCCCCCTCCTCTTCTTCTTCTTCTTCTTCTTCTTCTTCTTCTTCTTCTTCTTCTTCTTCTTCTTCTTCTTCTTCTTCTTCTTCTTCTTCTTCTTCTTCTTCTTCTTCCTCTTCTTCCTCTTCCTCCTCCTCCTCCTCCTCCTCCTCCTCCTCCTCCAGGGTAACAAGTTTCCAACCCACACATAAATTTCATTTCCAGTCTCTTCAACGCCCGTGTTATATGTCCATGCTGTGTTTAGCCATTTGGCATGATTCTTTATTGTGAACCAAATATTGGGACTAATCAATTGTTTTTTCATGATGTCTTGCGAGACCATGTTTGGAAATTTTTTTCAGTGATAAAAGTTGAATAATTCACACATAAAACCTTTGGTGAATTCATTTAAAGATTCAGGTACTGATGTACCAGGAGCCAACAAGGTGGATGTGCATGTAAAGTGCATGTATATATATCTGAGTGACTTGTGGGCACCTACCCAAACATCAAAGTATGGTTGAGTCCCCTCCAGAGAAACCTGTGACTTTGCAGGTAACTGAAACGGTAGCACAATGGTTGATCCCCCACTTCAAAAATTGGAGTAGATACAAACCGGTTTGGTTTGATTTGGGACCTTTTCAGCGCGCTTTCACGATCCCCACTGCAGCTTGTGGCCACCAAATGACTCCTGCTCCAGGCGACGCAGCAGCCAGGCAGAATTGCCCACTGGTCGCGGATCTGCCGTACGATCCACTCAGGGGCTTTCCTGATTGGCTGCCGCATTGTGCTGGGGCGGGAATTTTTTAAATTTTCTACCCATCGAATTCATGTCTGTGTGAGCATGCGCAGAAGAATTATACGCACACACAGGGAAACAGGCATTTAAAGCAATGCCCCGTCTCTGTTCTGGTTTGTCTCCTCGTATCCATGTGGATACGAGATGTAGTGTTGCTTTAGACTGTATTTTGCAGGGAAAATCATTTCAAACCAGCCCCAAGTCTCCATGTATATATGTGGATTTCAGCTTCGAACGTGAAAAAAAGGGCTACACGCGCATCGTGTGCAGCCCACTGCGCCCTGATTGGCTGGGAGGCTCCACGTCACTCACAATGGTGGGAAATTCAGCCACTGATCTTCCTCACTGCTCCCTTCCGATCCAGATTGATACTGGCATTTTTGAAAAGGTCCACTTCCATCCAGGTCTGGGGAAACCTTGTTTTTTTCTGCCGACTAGCGCACGCTATTTCGTCAGTGGGAAATCGACCAATGTTTACTTGATAAACATCCCTTTAACATGTCACTAAGTAAGCAATTTATAGATCTGTTATCGCGGTGTGCCTTGAAGGCAGAGGGACTAAAGGAATATAAATGTTTCCTGAATAGCTCCATTAAATCATATTTTTCTCCTTTACTTGACTATGGATAAGAGGTCACATGATTTAGGAAACCAATTACATGGATAGCTAATACCGACTACCCAGCTTGAATAAGTGTTCACTTCATTGCATTATGTGAGGACATTTTGTGCCATCTCTATTCTTAGTTTAACAATCCTTAACCTTCAAAACCACTAGTCAACAATTTATTTTTTCTGTTTTATCAGGATATTCTAACAAGGGTTTCCAGTTGTCTATGAACTTAATTAAGTTCTTTCCTTTTAGTAGTGAAGTTAACTTGGGCCCTTTCCCCACTCACCTTTGCCCGAGGGTTGCTGCGGGCAATTCCCGACGCGCGCAATTCCTGGCCCGCGCCCTGGCTTCCCCACGACCCCACGCTCTGCTGGGGAGGAGCGAAGGCGGTGTGGCTGCGATGCAGCTGCGCCCCCCATGTGAACCGCTCCCTAGGGACAGTGTTTTTGCCATCCCTAGGGCGCTGTAAAAGGGCCTCTGTGATTCCTGCTCAAAAAGTCTATGTTTTACTTTATGAAATATCTAATTAGCAGTTAGCATAAGTAAAGAGTCCAGTGGCAAATCCGGATCTTGTAGTTTGGTGGAATCAGATAAAATGTTTTCAATTTGTTTAGGTTCACATTGGTGCCAGCAAGTGGCTAATGAAAACTTGGGCCAAATCCTCCTGGTTCCAAACTTGGCCAGCATTACTGCCAGATTTGCTGATCTTAGCCTGCCCGTGGCATACCATCAGAAACCTCAGTTCAAGCTTTATTTTGCTCATGAGCTCACCCGATCACCTAAGCAAAGCCACAGTTTCCCCAGATGCTTTCCCCATCAACTATATGGAGAGGAGGACAGTAATGCTGGCCTGCACTACCAGATTGTTGTTACAATTTCTGGAATAATGTATAAAGAAGCAACACAATCAGTCAGTGTTAAATATAATTGTTGTTGGGTGAATCATTTATTTACAGCATTTACTATGAGTTTCCTAGTGTTCCAAAAATAATCCAGAAAAGTTAATATCAGTGCTTTTTTTTAAAAGAAAGTAGCTTCGAGAGAGCAAAAAATAGAAATTCTATAGAGTGTGTTTACAAAACATCAAGCACAAGAGAATTGTAAAGCTATAGGCAAAAGGAAAGCGCTGAGGAGAAAATAGAAGTTTAATTAACAGTATAATTGGGTCTGAAATTCAGTTCAGTCCTTCATTAAAAGGTCATTCCAGACTCCTAGCAAAAGAAATGAGTTGTTATTATTGCACACTGGCATATACTACAAGCGGCTCTAAAGGAATAACAATAAAAAAATGCAAGACTCTAAAACCATTTGCGTCAAGCTGGGTTTTTTTTATTTTTGGTTTTTATTCATCTCAAACATGGAAATTCACAGCGAAAATTTTATTACTGGTGAGTTCTTTTGGGGACTTCTTTCTTTCATCCAACATCTTCGTTTTCAAAGGGGGATATAAATCCAACTCTTCTACTTCAGGAAAAAGGGAAGCGGGTTCCGTTGAAATAACTGCAACCCATTATACATAGATTGTGCAGAATCCACCTGAATGTCTCTTGCTTTGAAAGCCCTACAGGGCGGCTGTAAGTCTTGGTGGCACACAGACCCAGAGAAAAATGTTCATTATAATTTCATTATGTTCATTATAATTTCAGTTTCAGGATTCAGAGAGGAGGCTTTATTATTTACTCTGGTTTTTCAGATGCAGCAATACCAGTTTGGAACTCAAATCCATTACTTTTTTGCAGCAGCGGAATTTCCCAATTGTGTCTATAGTTCTATAGTCGTGTCCATAGTTTTATAGTCTACAGTTCTGACAAGCTATAAAGCAGTGAGGGGGGGAGGGGATGCTACCTCAGAACTGTCTTGAGCTGGAGTCCTAAGAAATAAGAAATTGCTGCTTTTATGACTCTTGAGTCCACACAATGGCAAATGAAAGCACAGGACACAATGTGAAGGACGGAGCCAATCTTTATCATTTCTGTTTGATCTCTTCAAAGATGCTTCCGTTCAAATGCTGCTAACAATTTTTCACTGTGGTGTTGGATTGCTTTCAGACACAGACATAAAAGTTATTCTCTGACTGCCATTTTGGTCTTATAAGCAAGTTCATCTGAATTAGAAGAACCACAGCTCACATAAAGGCAGCATAATGTGGATGTATCAGATCTAATACACACACATTCAGGGCCAGCTCAAGGGCTTTCCACGGTCTAGACAGACTGGCCCAATAACCTGGCCTGGTGTGTTCCAAGATACCAACCAGCCAAACAACTTGTAGCAGGAGACCATGTAAGGGGGAATTATGTTGGAACCCTGAAGTAACACCACTTCTGAGCAATGCTCTTGGAATCCCCACAATATCTGTGGTAAACACCTGAGCTTCTTTTCCGTATAGCCATCCCATGTATTAGTCAGTGGACATTAGGCACAGATTCAAAGAAGCAGGGGTGATTAGATCACCTTTGTCAATTTCACATAGCGCTTGTGATATTAATATTTTGGGACAAGAAGCAGGGGTGGTTGGATCAGCTTTGTCAATTTCATATTGAACTAGAGATGTAATGTTAGGGCAAAGATACACTGTGTGAGCAGTTAGGAGTGAGTGAAATTGATAAGAGACTTCCGCAGTCACAAATATACATTACTACAGCTCTAATTTGGCCAAAAATTGGGGGGGGGAGGTTCTATGTGTTTCTGTTCCTTCAGGAAATAGCACTTGTTTTGGGTTTCCATTTTGCATGGGTAGTTCTCAGTCATAGAAACAGAGGCTGAGACATTTTGCTATTTCAGTGTAACTGCACAGTAACACTAGAGCATCTGCACAAAAGAAAAAAAGGGGGGGAGGTTGTTCTTCTGCATCATGGATCCCATCACCATTAGGAATAATATGTTATCTGCAGTAGCATGTGGAATACACTCAACTGAAGAGACAAGGGGGAAAATGATTGTGGGGGTGGGAAGGAATGGGAGTATGCAGCATGATTTCACAGAAAACATTTCCAAAACACAAGGTTTGACCACTGGGAGAATCTGAGGTAAGCTGTCCATGCAGAAAAGGTTTGTTACAGTGTCTGGGAGTTGGGTTTGTATTTCTGTAAGGTGGCTTGTGGGTTGAGGAGGGGCTAAGAAACTGTTGTAGATTAGAGGGGCTGTGACTGAGCAAGGAAAGACCTGAAAGAATGCAATACTTTACCATTCAGTGGCTAAAAGCTCTTCAAAAGAGTCAATGGCGTCTAGGGGCGTTTCCCCACTCCCCACGCCCCCCCTTATGCCACGCGCTGTTCTCAGCGCGCATCATTTCTGGTGCGTGCCCAGGCGTCCCCACGACCCTGTGCTCTGCGCGGGTCATCAAAAGGCGCCGTTTACAAGAGCGCCAGGGATGCCGCGCGCTGAGGGGGCATGACAGTGGCAGCGTCGGGGCGGCTGTGTTGTCGCCACCCCTGTCGTGGGGAGTGCCGGGGGACCCCGCGCTACTTGAGGAGAGTAGCGCGGGGCTTAAGATAAGTGGGGAAAGGCCCTAGGATGCAGGAGAAGAAGGAGGATGTTTGGCTGGAGGGACTCCAGGGTTTCGCAGAAGAAACTGAAATAAATGTTATTGGGCAATACAAAGGAGGGGGCAGAGGTGATTTTGGGCAGAACGTGTGTTACAATAAAAGCTAGATGATTCTGCACAGGAAAATTATGGGCCTCCTGGAACATTTCACAGCAAAACACGAAACCAAAAAAGTGTAGCAATATTTTCCATTCCATTGGCATCATTTTCAGAGGTTCCCTCTTTTACCCTCATTTTTGCAACATTTATTTAAAAATATCCCATTTCCCCCTTTTTATGAATGACACTGTTTATTTCTTACATTGATGTTTGTTTTTTTTTCTTTTCCTCAAGGAATTCAGAGAAGCACAGACGGGATTATTGGTAACTGATACCAAATCTATAGCATTTGGATTTAGTGACTTGCCAAAGATTGCTCAGTATAATTCATGGTTGAGGAGAGTTTCAAACCCATAATTTCTGGATTCTGGTTCTGTTTCAACGCCCCCTCTCCCATTTGGATTGCTTCTCAAGCTCACTTTAATTATGATGTCCTACAGTTGTTGAGTTTTTCATTTCGGGTACACCTAAAGATGTGCACCCATTTATTTCCTTCCAGGAACTGACTTTGTCTCAATTGTGCCTTTCTACAATCTGTCGTATTATTTATTGGAGTGGAAACTGACTTTGCTCCATTATATCAAGCCAATGGAGCAGAGTTTTTTCAAGTCAGCGAGGAAGCAGGGAACCAACCCAATGACCTTTTGCACGGAGGGCAGTGTTATTTAACTGGAAAAGAACAGCCCTACAGTTAGGTACACCTGAAACTCAACAAACATTTCAAAAGTTATTTGATTTGACATGCTCTCCAAATCTAGGAGCTACTAGGCTGAGGTAGAAGCTTATAAATTCTAACAACGGTGCATTTTATGAACTTATTCATAGAGTCAATCTGCAGATTGCTATGGTCTGTACTGATTAAGCGCATGCTTTATGTTCAGAATGTCACAAGTTCAGTTCCTGACATCTCCAGTTCAAATATCTCAAGTAGGATGTGTGGGGAAAAAACATTTCTGTACCCCAGATCTTAGGAAGTCATTGCCCATCACTGTAAACAATGCTAAGTTAGATAGCTGAGGCAGCTTCATATGAGAGTAGCTTGGGTAGCTTATCAAGTGAACCTAACAGAAATTAAATATATATATGAGAGTAGCTTGGGTAGCTTATCAAGTGAACCCAATATATATATACCCAAGCTACTCTCATATGAAGCTGCCTCAGCTATCTAACTTAGCATTGTTTACAGTGATGGGCAATATATATATGTATATTTAATTTCTGTTAGGTTCACTTGATAAGCCAAAAAGGTTTAATTTAGATAGCCGTAAGGTTTTATTAGGTAGTAATAGGTTTTATAAATAGTAAAAGTGATGGTCAAATTTGAATATTTACAAGTGATAAGGTTTTTTAAAAAGCTATTAGCTGAGAGAAAGTAAAAAAGGACAGCCCAAAGAAAAATAATGGAAGAATTGTTCATTCAGTTGCAAAATCATATCTTTGCTAAGCTTCATGGTTTGATAAACATATCTGTACTCTCTGGGACTCCAAACTTTATGGAAAATGGAATCATGCTCTGGCCTATGGTGTGGTAGAAGAAATATGGAAAGGATTATTCTTTTGAATTGAGTATGGATTATTCTTTTGAACAATCTTTTTATATGTCTGACCTCTAAAATCACCGCCCTGAGCCCCTAGGGCAGTGGTGGCGAACCTATGGCATGGGTGCCAGAGGTGGCACTCAGAGCCTTCTCTGTGAGCATGCACAAACAGAGTCCCCCCCACACACACATCTAGGCTGGCCTGGGCCGCTGGGCTCGATTATTAGCATTAAACCTAAGACCTAGTTTTGGGGACGCAGTGTCAGTAACCCTGTTAAGCGCTGTTAAACCCCGCTGATTTTCATGCAAAGAACTGAAGTTCGATCCTTTACCTGGAAGTAAGCTCGGTCGCTGGCAATGGGGCTTGCTCCTGAGTAAACCCTCCTCGGGTCGTGATTCACCTGTTGGAAGAGTTGCACGGTTGCTTCAAAGCAAAGCCACCGACTACTACCAAGCTTACTCCCAAGTAACGCACGCCTCGGAGCCAACTGTTTTTTTCTTCACTTAAACCTCAGTATTCAGGTTAAATTGCCATGTTGGCACTTTGTGATAAATAAGTGGGGTTTGGGTTGCAATTTGGGCACTCGGTCTCAAAAAGGTTCGCCATCACTGCCCTAGGGGGAGGGTGGTCTATAAAACCAAGAAAGAAAGAAAGAAAGAAAGAAAGAAAGAAAGAAAGAAAGAAAGAAAGAAAGAAAGAAAGAAAGAAAGAAAGAAAGAAAGAAAGAAAGAAAATGTGTTCAAAATGATTCACCGGCAGTATATTACCCTCCAAATGATAACTAAAAGTTATCATTCTTGTTCAGGAGTTTGTTGGCACAGTAATTTTATACCAGCAGACTTTATTCACATGTTGAGGCATTAGCCCAGGGCAGTTCTATATTGGAATAAGATGGCTGAACTATTGAGCTCTGGCTGGAAAGAAATCTCCCTTGACTCCCAGAAGCTGTGTTGCTTAATTGTGTTTTTATGTTTTTTTAAAAAATTATAATCAATTTTGCTGAATGTGATTACTACAACAAAATTGGTTTTTGCAAGACCCTGGAAATCTAAAGTAATCCCCAAATGCAAGACAGAGTAGAGAAAATTAGGAACAGAGGTTTAATGATAAACCTTCCTGTTTTGCAGAGGAGTTAACATTTGGATCGTTTTGAGACTGGTTTTCAGTTATCACAGCAAATATGCAAAGGGGGGGGGCTCACCTCAGGATCCCGTGCAACCGCACGCAGGTGGGAGTGCACACCGCGCCAGCACAAGTGCCAAATGCACAGGTGGAGGGGGCAGAGATCGGGTGAGCAGCCAAAATCGGGTGCCATTTCCAACCCCCAACAGTGCACGACAACATTCCAGCGTGGCTGGGGGCATGCCAAAGAAGAAGAAGAAGAAGAAGAGTTTGGATTTATATCCCTCCTTTCTCTCCTGCAGGAGACTCAAAGGGGCTTACAATCTCCTTGCCCTTCCCCCCTCACAACAAACACCCTGTGAGGTGGGTGGAGCTGAGAGAGCTCAGAAGAACTGTGACTAGCCCAAGGTCACCCAGCTGGCGTGTGTGGGAGTGTACAGGCTAATCTGAATTCCCCAGATAAGGCTTACCCAGGGCTTACCCAGGGCTGCAGCTGACTTTAGTTGGCTTCCACAAACCATTTGACCCGAGTATGCTCCTGCCAGAGGAGTTGGTCTTTTGGAGTGGCATAAATCTGTTTTTATTTAGGGGGGAATTCATCAATGACCATTTCCCACGCTCTTTTGGCTGGCTTCCTGTACCACGTTATCACAGAATGATTTTAAACTTTGATACTCCTGTCTGCCCTGCACTCCTATTTAAGAAGAGACGATATCTTGCCAGTCGTTTCAATGTTTTTTATTGGGAGGGTTTTTAAGGACTTTACAGTGAACAAGTTGGTGGTCTACAAACATGATAAAGAAGAGATGGGAAAGGAAACAGTGCTCCCAGAGCCCCCTGCGTCCATCAAGGCTTGTTCCTCTGTATCGCCAACGATTGAGAGTTTGACTGACGAATGGAGGAACATCGAAATGCTAGCAGAAGAGACCATAAACAACATGCATGCAGCCGACTGCCAGTCTCCGTGCAACCTTTATCCGGTCGGCCCTCCCCTGGTGGACCCTGGACCATCTACCGCTAAGATCACAGACCACAACCCCACAATCCCAGAGCCTCTGCCGGATCCATCGCCAGCGGACTGCTCTGAATCCCCGCGTCTTCCAATGACCACTCACCCCGTCCCGTCCACCCATATCGTTCCTTCTCTCTCGTTAGAAAATGATCCCCATCAAACTCCATCCACTCACTGGGACTTTGAACTGGACCTCAGGTCTGCAAACGTACTGAGCAGTGACAACCTTTCCAAAACCCCTGGGAAATCATGGTTGAAGGAACTTGAAGAACTGAGACTGACACCACGTGAAAGCCCTTTGGAGGCGGCACAGCAGTGTGGGCAGCAATGGTATCCCCACCTTCCTGGAGCTCTGGATTGGGCGGTTAATCATATTCAGTTGAGATCATATTCAGTTGAGATCATATTCAGTTGAGATCTTTGGTATTAAAATTTTTATTCGCATTTGAACAGCTTTGCATCACCAAGGACATACACAAAAATTAACACAGAAGCACAAAATACAACAACAACAACAACAACAACAACAACAACAACAACAAGGCTTTATTGGCATACAAAACAGGACAAAATTTCAAAGTAAAACAAGATTAAAAAACACAGTTGAAATTACTAATTTCCAGTGCAAAATTCGCAACAGTCTCACAAAAGAGCACATCAGATCTGTTCAGGGTATCTTGTAACACTCTTGCCACTGAGAACATTGCAAGACAATGGAATTCATGTATTTCATGCGTACATTTTCCAGAAGGAATCCAAGTTTGGTCCGCACCAGGTATTAACTCTAAAAATAATGTTTTACCTCTTGCTCTTTAATCGCCTAAGTCAAATTAGATCTTTGGTGTTATTGCTAATAACCTTCAAAACCGCTACTCATCCATTTGTTTCTATTTTATCCGGACACTCTTCCAAGGGTTTCCAGTTGTCCAGAAACCATAAGTGACAAAGTTAATTTGGTCATCTCTGCCGACTCTGATACCTTCACCAGCCATATTCAGTTGAGGTCTGTACAAAGTTCATGCATTTGCAGCTCATGTAGGTGTTGTTTTATATAAAGCCTTCGGGGAGGGCGGTATACAAATATAATAAATAAATAAATAAATAAATAAATAAATAAATAAATAAACAAACAAATAAACAAATAAACAAATAAACAAATAAACAAACAAACAAACAAATAAATAAATAAATAAATAAATAAATAAAAGCTTCAGTGCTCTCGATGACACTGTTGATATGTCCCTCACAACCTGGAACTGACCCTGTCCTCAAGTATCCTGTTCATCAGTACTGAGAAATTGGCCCAGCATCCCACGTGTGCCTTCCCTACTTGGCTAGCTGTACAATTTTCCTGTTTTATCCTCACACCCCTGTGAAGCAAATTAGGTTGACTCGTCCAAGGTCACTTAGAGCTCTTCCTAGCTTGATGGCAGTTGGAACATGGGCCTCTCTTCCAGAATCCTTTCCATTACCTCACCAGGCTCTCTGCTCCTGCCATCTTCCCATCCACAACTAACTATTTTCTGTGGTGCAGCAGGTAACTTTTCACTTCCTTACTAGAATCCTAATAGTCCTAGGCCAGTGAAACTCTCCAAAGAATAGCTAGTTGATATAATAGGCCTGTTGTGCCTTCCTATCGTTCCCTCTATGAGCTTGATTTAAAGCCAAGAGAATCCCTACCGTGAATGCTTGAAGCAATAAAAAGTAAGTTATCTTCTTTTTGTATTTTCATTGCTCACGGTACCTTTTTCTAGGAAACTATTTTTAGATGGTTTGGCCGTTGCGCTGCAAAGATGCTGCCCTTCTCTCAAGGGTAAGCTCAAACCCACGGCATAAAAAGCTCAGTTATCTTAGTGGCTATGCTGGGAACATTGTTGGCTGATTTATAATAAGATCCTCATTAAGGGAAGTCACATATACAGCATTAGCAGCTGTTTTTTCACATTCATGTACTAACTGTTTCTGAGTTGGAAACGTAAATCTGGCAGTGAGGTCTGATGGTTCAGCGGAGCTTACATGTACAGGAGAACTCTACCACTGAATACTAGATACTGGGGACAAGGAACACTGTAGCAGATATTAAAAACTATAAATAAGTAGACTTCAGCCCTTCAGTGCAAGTTCTGAATAGTTTCTGTGAAACTGGGAACGATCCGCACAAAAGGGAAATCACGCTACTCGCATCTGAAATGAAAGAGGCAGAACTCAGAACAATCCTACGTCTTGAACAGAACCTGGTCCAGCGTGTCTCGCACTCTAGGTAGGAATTAAAAACACAATCCTCCCACGCGGTTAGCAAGCCACGTAACAAACAAAAGCTGTAAGTTCAGTAACGAAAATGTTTACAAGTACCTAGTATTACAAAGATCAGAACAACTCGCTTTAACAAGGAAAACAGCACTTCAGGGGTCCCTCAAGCCGGCAGATTCTGGATATTATCTTCGCAAATAAATCTTTTTAGGTTTGAAGCAAGTCAGAATTATGGGAAAATTGAACGGATCTCAGTAATCTTGAGATCATTTGTAATTCCAGAACGCCAAGCCCTCACCTGCAGGGGGAATAACCCTGTAGTGCCCCCCCTCCATTGCCAATAATTTCCCATCCGCAAGATGGCAATCATACCTCTCAAGATGTTCCTGAGGGTCCTCTCCAGTGGTGGGATCCAAAAATTTTAGTAACAGGTTCCCATGGTGGTGGGATTCAAACTGTAGCGTAGCGCCAATGGGCTGGGCGGGGCATGACAGAGTCATGGCCGGGCATTCCAAGGGCGTGGCATTCCGGGGGCGGGGCTGTGGCAAGGACGCAGCCGCTACGCCAGTCCTTTGGCGGGAAACGAATGCACGCAGGCGCAGGCTGCCACGCATGCCGGTGCACCTCCTGCCAGACTGCTTCAAGTTCTGCGCGCTACTGCTGAGAGGAGGGGCGTAACTAAGGCAAAAATCAGGTGGCAAAATCACCAATTAGTAACCCCCTCTCGGCACACACAAATAAAGCAACCTACTCTCGGGGACCTGTGAGAACCTGCTGGATCCCACCTCTGGTCCTCTCCCCCACGCCGCCCCATGAATGTTTTGGAATCAGTTTAAACTGTGATGGGGGAAGAATTCATGTTCTGCTAAACCGCACTGTAACAGGAGGGGGGAACTAAAGGGAGGGAAACAGTCACAAGTTGTTGCCTTCTTCTGAATCCAGTTTCAAAAGAGGGAGCCAGGATTCAGTATTCCGAAAGAGGCTTCACCCTTTCCCAGTTCTGTTTGCTCATTCGGTTCAGTTTCCATGTGCCAGTCAGTGTCAGGAACGAAAGGAATGGACGCCTCATGACAGAGATCTGGTCCTGACAAATCCCTGTTTTGTAGTCTGAAAGGGTTCTGTGAAGCAGGCATGCTGGAATTTCTTTAAATTTCCTCAACAGCAATGTTTAAAAAGTCTGCTCCTATACCTATTCTTCATGGAGAAGTTGGGAGGTGTGAGAGAGAGAGAGAGAGAGAGAGAGAGAGAGAGAGAGAGAGAGAGAGAAGATGGAGAGATTTTGCTAGGCCTTTTCTTTCTAACACCATTTATTATTTATACCCCCCTCCATTTTGCCATCCGTTCGATTTAGCTCTGCTTCAGAGCCAATTGGATGGCAATAAAGAAGCAGTGGTTCACCAGAGAGCTATTAACACCGAAAGGGGATGTGAATCTTTTCACCCTGACATTTGAAAGAAAGCGTTACAGGGGCAGCTGCAGCAACGAAACCAACTTGCCTGTTCAGTAATTAAGAACTGTACGGTGGCTCAGTTTGAGAGTCGATTTACAGTTTGCGAGTCGATTCACTAAGTACCCATGAGTCGATTATGCACAAGGTGTCTGATACACAATGGGGGCGAATGTCCATTGCAGTAAGATTTCTTGTACAGACATATTTCCGTGAGTACCGCTTTCACTTTCCATTCTCTCCGTGGCATTCTCTCCACTTCTAGCACAATGATTAATTTGCTTCACTTCCAGAGCAGGCAGATTTGCCAGTGAGCACAGCTTTGCCCCAGACATCTTCCCTGCAACCACAGCCAGCCTATCTAGCTAGCTGCACCCTTCCCACTTCTTCCCGCCGCTGTCCATGCCTTCCCCCTCTCCCTTCTTCCATGTTGCTGGCTCCTTCCTGCTTCTCTAAATGCTAATGTTGAGATATCAGTATCTTGATATAATAACAGAGAGTCGGCTTGTGCAAGGAACAGCACAAGCAGGGTCCCTTTTGGGCTCCACCACACCTCCCGTGCTCTATTTTTGCCCTCCCCAATGATTAGGAAGACTATTTAAATGTTTATTTCAAACAAGTGTCTATTTTAAAAAAAGTCTCTGTCTTCTCGTGCAGCAGCATCAGTGGCAGTAAGAGAGAGAGAGAGAGTGGAGGTGAAGGGAGGTGGTCTAGCCCATGGGTAGACCACACTACGGTTCCACTGTGCAGTTAAGAGCCCCAAGGTAAGGGTTCCATGTTAATGGGCCATGGATTCTTAGCAACTAATCCAGAGTGAAGGGATCCTCCATGGAGGCAGTACAGGCTTACACCATGGGGGTGCCTGCCATGCCAGCATAAGGGGCACTTCTCTGGCGGTGAGGGCAACCACACCTCCAGGGGTTCTGCACAGCTTTGTGGCATCAGCATCTTGAAGTGCAGGTAGCTGCAGGGCCTGTCTGACATGGGGGAGGAGCATTCCAAGAGTGGGCCCAGGGGTGAAGTCGACAGCAGGCAGCTTCCATCAGGCTTTCAGCCCCTGGAGGCTGACATGACTGGCTCCAAACTTCAGCTGTAATTTTTGTGGTGCAAATTCCTTTCCCCTATGGGGTTTCCTGGAAGTAGGAGGATTTTGCCGTTTCCCTCCTGCCTGTGCAACCACTGCCTGCTCCCCTACCCCTGTCTAAATCGGACTGTCTGGAGCCTACTTTGGACTGGCTCTATGATGTGTGGGTTTTTAGGGTGGAGGCGGGGTTTGGGAGGGGAGGGGAGGGAAGGGAAGAGAAGGGAAGGGAAGGGACCTCAGCATGGTATGATGCCTTACAGTACAAATCTGCTTCCCCCCCCCCCATGGAAACTGATCTCTGTAGTCAGGAGATCAACTGTAATAGCAGCAGATATCCAGATACTAGTTGGACATTGGTTCCCTATCACTATTTGGATGGGAGACCAACAAGCAAGTCCTGGGTTGCTACATGGAGGGAGGCAATGGCAAAGCACATTTTCTCTTGAAAACAGAGTTGACAGCACTTTCCACCACCACCACCGCCGCCGCCATCGCCACTGCCACCGCCACCCCCGCCGCCGCCGCCACCGCCGCCGCCGCCGCCGCCGCCACCACCCCAAGGTCAGCAGCTTGTACACACTTCCAAGCCCCTTTGAGATAACAGACCACGCAGCTAAAAGCTGTGCAGGTTCACTTGCATGCCAGCGTGCACAGTGGGTCGCAGAGTTCAAAGAGACTGACTGTTGTTGAGATGTTTGATATTAAATTAGTCTCAGAGCAAGTCGGATAACAACTCCAGTGTCAGGGGCTCTGGGTCCCCTACCACATTTGTTCATTAACTTTTATCTCCAAAGAGGGAGAGAAAAAGCACTGCCCACTTTAACGAGGGTGTCCTTTTGTCATCCAAGGGTTGGAACATGCCCATATGTCTGTTACCTGTAATAAAAATAGGTGTATTGGCAGTAGTTACGGAGGTCTGTTGTTTTGATTCTTTTTATAACAAAGCTTTATATTGGGCGTGCAGCTCTAAAAGAGATTAAATGAGGACAGGGGGAGGAGAAACACTTCACTCTCCTGACATTTGACGGAAAACACTCCAGGCTTGTCTTTTCTTCCGTGTGGTGCTTATAGGACAGAAATAATGTCTTTGTATTTCTACCTTGTCTTTCCTCATTAGGGATTTTAGGTGCGTGCAAAGAGAGAGAAAGATGGATTTTGAAGCCTGCCTGCTACACTTTGACAATTTTTTTTACTTGGATTGGCTGTTGTGCGTTTTCCGGGCAGTTAGGCCATGGTCTGGTAGTTTTTGCTCCTAACATTTTGCTCGCTGGTATCTTCTGAAGCTCACTGGTCTGGTAGTTTTTGCTCCTAACGTTTTGCTCGCTGGTATCTTCTGAAGCATGTCACAGTAAAGATGTGTTTTCTCCATGAGACACAACCCCATCCAAAGGGGGAAGGGCAAGGGAGCTGTGGAAGCAGTACCAGGACGCGGTGATGCAAATGTCCATTTCCGCAGCACAAGGGGCAAATGTGCTGGTCCAAGAAGGGATACCGCGGTACTGGGGGGTGGCAGTTGGGCCAGTGGGGATCCAACAACGGAGGCAGGATGCCAACGCTGCAGAGAGGGGAGTGATGGGAGGCCAGGAAGAAGTCAACTCCCACAGGGGCAATTTGCCCAAGAATGTCCCCACTCCACCATCTGTACTGACAGCCGTGATCCCAGAGGTGCACCCTCACTGGAGAGGCCTGTTAAAGGCTCTGCTGCCTCCAATTGGAAGGACAGCAAAGCAGCACAGGGCCAGCCAGTCCCACCCCAGGAGAAGGTGAGTGCTCCCCATGGTGGGGAGTGGGGGGCAGACCCAACATCCAGGGGTCAGCGGCCTTGGTGTTGTGCCAGCAGCCACATCGGGCAGTGGTGCTGCAGGACTGGGCCCCCAGCCAGTGGACAATGGGATGACCTGGGGGTGAAGCTGGACCCTCCCTGGCAGGGGGTGGGGATAGGAGGACACAGCAGTTCCCAACCACCTATTTAAAGGTCCAATTTCATGCTCCCACAGGTTCCTAGGAAGTGCGACAGGTCTAGAGGGATGGCCCCAGAGGAGACAGCAACCCAGACTACCAGCTGGAGATCAGAGACTGTGGCAGGGCCGTTGGCATCAGTGTCAGCGGCATCGCAGCATCCCCCCCCCAATGTCCACCACAAGCTCCAGGGTCAAGGGACCCAGGAGAGACAGGCTGCATGCACCGCCCCCCCTCTCTCTACAGGGGCAGGTCCAGGGAACCAGAGAAATAGCTGAGAGACACCCTCCTCTGCTGCAGCAGACCTGACACCACGGCATGGCACTCACACTGTGACATGGAATGACAGCCCAGCAAACTGTCCATGCCTACATCAGTGGGGCACTCAACTTCAGCAGTGGCGCAGGAGGTTAAGAGCTCGTGTATCTAATCTGGAGGAACCGGGTTTGATTCCCCGCTCTGCCGCCTGAGCTGTGGAGGCTTATCTGGGGAATTCAGATTAGCCTGTACACTCCACTCATGCCAGCTGGGTGACCTTGGGATAGTCACAGCTTCTGGGAGCTCTCTCAGCCCCACCAACCTCACAGGGTGTTTGTTGTGAGGGGGGAAGGGCAAGGAGATTGTAAGCCCTTTTGAGTCTCCTGCAGGAGAGAAAGGGGGGATATAAATCCAAACTCCTCCTCCTCCTCCTCCTCCTCCTCCTCCTCCTCCTCCTCCTCCTCCTCTCTTCTTCTTCTTCTTCTTCTTCTTCTTCTTCTTCTTCTTCTTCTTCTTCTTCTTCTTCTTCTTCTTCTTCTTCTTCTTCTTCTTCTTCTTCTTCTTCTTCTTCTTCTTCTTCTTCTTCTTCCTCTGTCCACCCCAATAAAGGCTGCGTCAATGGCCCTCATGCATTTTGCCTCTTTGAATCAGGTCCAGGGGGAGGGGGCGAGGAGAAGAGCCCTGCAGCATGGAAAGGAGAGGGGGTGGGGCACAGGGGAGGGGCCAAGGGCCTGGGGTTGGACACATACAGGGAGGGGGGCACAGAAAAGCCCTCTTGAGTAGTTCACATTTGCATAGTGTGCAGATAACTAGGAGGGTGGGAGCCTTTTTGACCTCCTCTGGCAGCCCATTCCCCAAGGTTCTATCAACCTCCCTGCAATAACCAGACTCTTGAATGCAGAAATCAGTTTACTGAACAGAAAGTTCATGTCTCCAGGCGCATGCCATCTGGTCACGTGGGTGGCGCAACTCCTCAGGTGGGCAGGGCCAAACCGGGGCATCCCAGGCTCCTGGCAGCACGGACTCGCTGAGGGGGGGGGCGCCCAGAGGAGACTTTGTCTCTAGGCGCCGTTTGGACCCTGTACGCCTCTGCGACTTCCCTCCTATCCCTTTGCTCCCAACCAAGATGTAAGGCTGCAGCATCTGGCTTACTGTAAATAATCTTGGCCAGCCGTTCTCCGCTTTCATCACACTTATTATTTCTGGTGCTTTGTTCCGCATGATGATGATTTCCTT
Organism: Sphaerodactylus townsendi; assembly: GCF_021028975.2. NCBI lineage: Eukaryota > Metazoa > Chordata > Lepidosauria > Squamata > Sphaerodactylidae > Sphaerodactylus > Sphaerodactylus townsendi. The sequence goes on along the minus strand of NC_059435.1, from coordinate 12,157,484 downwards.
TCTTTCTCCCATTAATTATTTATTTCTCTCTCCAGCTACGCGACTGAGAGGTAATTTTCTTTGCAATCTGCAACAAGATTTTTATTAGCTTGAATTGCACAGGACCAGTTTGGGCACCCATTCTTTGGATAAGAGAAAGGCAATTTGTCCTTCTGGGATACAGTTACATGGATGTAAAAGAAATGATAAAATTAGGAAAGGGAGAGAAGAGACAAACATAAAAAGTTAATTCAAGACTACTGGGGATCCTAGACAGTATAACTGTACACTATGCACATTTACTAAATAAATAAATAGGTAGACAGCCAGTATGATGTAGTGATTAAGAGCAGGTGGACTCTAATCTGGAGAATTGAGTTTGGTTTCCCACTCCTCCACATGAAGAAGAAGAAGAAGAAGAAGAAGAAGAAGAAGAAGAAGAAGAAGAAGAAGAAGAAGAAGAAGAAGAAGAAGAAGAAGAAGAAGAAGAAGAAGAAGAGGAGGAGGAGGAGGAGGAGGAGGAGGGGGAAGGAGTAGTAATAGTTTGGGTTTATATCCCCCCTTTCTCTCCTGTAGGAGACTCAAAGGGGCTTACAATCTCCTTGCCCTTCCCTCCTCACAACAAACACCCTGTGAGGTAGGTAGGGCTGAGAGAGCTCCGAGAAGCTGTGACTAGCCCAAGGTCACCCAGCTGGCGTGTGTGGGAGTGCACGGGCTAATCTGAATTCCCCAGATAAGCCTCCACAGCTCAGGCGGCAGAGCGGGGAATCAAACCTAGTTCCTCCAGATTATAATGCACCTGCTCTTAACCACTACGCCACTGCTAGAGTGGCACTACACCACTGCTAGAGTGGATTTGTTTCTACTCTCCTCCACATGAAGCTTGCTGTGTGACCTTGGACTAGTCATTGTCCTCTCAGAACTCTCTCAGTCCCAAGTACTTTACAAGGTGTCTGCTGTGAAGAGAGGAAGGGAGGGAGTTTACAGGAGAGAAATGTGGAGTATAAATCCAAACTCTTATTCTTATTCTGGATACCCCAACATTTAGGGTTGGCAATTACAGGCGGGGCTTGGAGTTCTTCAGGAATTACAATGGATTTCCAGATCACGTGAATCCATTTCTCTGGAGAAAATGGCAGCTTTCAAAGGTGAACGGCTCTGGCATTGCATGCCCTCTGAGTTCCCTTCCCAAATTCTGCCCTTCTCAGGAACTTTTCCCAAATCTCCAGGAATTTCCCAAGAGAGTTGGCACCTCTCAACGACACTGTAAGCATTTAGAGTGAAGTTTTATTACGTGATAAGAAGCGCCATGAAATATATAGAACAAATTAGCTTTAAAGAGACAGAAGCCACAACGATAGATGCAAATGTATACTTCTAGAAACAAGTGGCATAATATAATTGTATTCTATAGTTCTGCCTAGAGACTGTTTATCCTTTTTGTTTTTAGGTCAAAAGACAATGTGCATTGATTGGAGCGGAGGCAGCAATAAGTACTTCAGCGGGACACATCAGAGCTGGGGGGAGAATTCTGCTCGGCAATTTCCAGCTCTTCTACTGGAGTCTGCTGCCAAGACGTTGTATATTAATGTCACGAAATCCCATAATATCAGATGTCATCTGATATGGAAGCGCTTTAGCAGCTTTGCAGCTACAATACCATGCCGCTGTGCATCAATACCTGTGTGCACAATGTTAAATTTATTCTTCACCCTTGCTGTACAAATGAAAATGCTGAGTGAAACCAACTGAGGATTAACGGAACAGCAATACCCATGCCAACAGTCAACATCATGGTAGGCATCAGGGATATATATGCAGTTTTCTTGGGCCGGAATAGTGGTGGTTTGGTTCATGAGTATTTTTCAGGTGGTTTAATCTCATAATCTCCACACTTGGAGAACCGGTGGGGTGTTGTGTTTAAGAGTCCCACAGAGGGAAGCTTTATTACTACCAATGTTGGGAAATGTGCCTTCCAAAATATCAATCCCAAAATTGCTAAACAGTAATGATCCTTTTACACTTGGGAGAATAGCCAATTATTTGCTGCAAGTCATGTCCTTAAGAGGTATGTAAAATACGCAAGTATAAAATTATATTTAAATGTGAAATACTCTATACCTCTGGGACTCCTGGGTTATTATGGAAGGTGTATACAAGGAGCTCATTGTTATTTATTGCATTTTAATGGAAATTTAATTAATTTATAGCATTAATTAGTATATACCATTTATAGATCCTGGGGAAGTTTATACCTTTTTAGGAAATAGGCTGTGAATAACGAATGGCAAGAAATATCTTAATCCTGCCTTTTAAGTGTAGTTGTACTATATCTGTTCACAATTCCGTGTACAATGGAATGGTCAATTTTTTTTTAATCTATATTATATTTTTATAAATGAAGTGTGATCTTAGAATGTAAAATTACTCATAGACGGCATGTACAACTCTTTTAAATTTAATAACGGTCTATATTCACGCTTGTATACCTTATGCCAATAAAGGCCTATTGTGATTGTGTGTTTAAGAGTACTGGAATAGCACAGGGGTCTGCAACCTGCGGCTCTCCAGATGTTCATGGACTACAAATCCCATCAGCCCCTGCCAGCTTGGGAATTTGTGGAGACTGCATTGCTGAAATTGCACTCCTAACTTTCAGATGGTGCTACTAAGGGATTCATGTCTCTATAGAGTTCCATGTTGCCACGATGTTCTTCAACAAGTTGATAGAGTTGTTGGAAGAGGACAATGGGTTTTTTTTTGTTATGTAGATAGGGTTGCCAGGTATGGATGGGGGTAGGCTTACCACCTTCAGACTGGAAAACTCCTGGAAATTTGGGGTTGGAACCTGGGGAGACCTTAGTATGCTACAGTACCATAGAGTCTACCTTCCATTCCTCCAGGGCAGCTGATATCTATTGTCTAGAGATTAGCTGTAATTCTGAGGAATGCCCATGCCCCATCTGGAAGCTGGCATTCCCATATGAGGACAGCATTCAACTCTGTTTCCCCTTTTCTGTCCAAGATTTCTGCTTTGCGATAGTAAGGGGCGGAATGAATGCCAGTATATAGAAGCTTAGTCCAAGCCAGACTAAGACGCAGCTGATAATGAAACTGGTGGAGGGATTTGGTCCTCACCTATGTGCTCTGATAATTTCCCAGCTGGATAGTTGTAATGCACTCAGTTTGGAAGCAAGTTTCAATTGGTAACTAGTGTTGCAGCCAGATTACTCTTTGGCATTGACTGCAGAGAATATCTCAAGGCAATCCTGAAACAATTTATGTGGCAGTTTATTTGCTTCTGGCCTTATGTCAAAGACCCTAAACAGCTTGGGATTAGAATACTTCAATTCAAGAATAAACTTCTTCTAGGCAGGGCATCTTCTGTTTGTCCCCTCTAGAGGTAGCAAAGCCATGTGAAGAAGAAGAGTTTGGATTTATATCCCCCCTTTCTCTCCTGCAGGAGACTCAAAGGGGCTTACAGTCTCCTTGCCCTTCCCCCCTCACAACAAACACCCTGGGAGGTAGGTGGGGCTGAGAGAGCTCAGAAGAACTGTGACTAGCCCAAGGTCACCCAGCTGGTGTGTGTGGGAGTGTACAGTCTAATCTGAATTCCCCAGATAAGCCTCCACAACTCAGGCGGCAGAGCTGGGAATCAAACCCGGTTTCTCCAGATTAGATACACGAGCTCTTAACCTCCTACGCCACTGCTGTGGTAGTGAGACTGTCCTTGGCCCGCTCAGGCAGTGGATTGCACTGTCCACCTGCTAAAATTCCCAATTTGCCGTGACAGGAAAATTTATTCAGTAACTTGGTCCTCAGAGATTTGCCAGACATTGCTCACAAAGGCCATTTATGCATGCACTCCTTACCCCGTGGCTGTTTGTTTCACAGGGGGGTTTTCCTGTGGATTGTTTTGATTACACAGGGATTCTCCTCCTATGAAGTGGTCCTCCATTCTGCCCACCCATTGCTTCCTTGATCCTTCATTTGGGGAAGTTGTCTGCTAACATTTGTTCCTGCCATCTTTGGTCTAGTGTTGGTTTTCTAGACCATGTCAATTTATTGTCTATTTCACTGGCATGAGGAAAAAAAAAAGCTCTTGTGAGCATTTTGAAATGGTGGCCTGAAGAGTGGGAGGAACTGGCATGGTGGGGGAAGGTGAGGAGGAGCAAGAAAACTTGCAGAAAGCTAAAACCATTCAAATCTCATTTGCTTTCCTTGTGAAAGGAGAGAAAAGGCCACACTTTCAGAACTTTGGAACAGAAAGCTAAGGGATTCTCTGATCTGAAGGCGGGGTGACTGCCAAAGAGGGGAACATGTGTGCATAACAAAGAATCAGACCCAAAGGGAATAAACACTCACTGACAAGGAGACCACAAGTGTGTAATTTTCAAAACTGTCAAGGATATAGTTGTATGTAAGAATGGCTCATTTTTACCAAAACAAATTTAAAACTACCACAATTTATCTTCCATTCTTAGGATGATGCAACTTTATGGCTTCTTGCAGAAATTTGACTGCCCTCTCACTGAATTAAAGATTGGAGTTATTCAAAAGAAATATCAACTTTACAGAATTGGGAAGTCCTGTTCTATGTACTAGAAAGGACTTAGATACTTTGCTCAAATCTTGAGAGAAAAATAATGTAGAGCATGCTGAATAGTTTCAACACTGCTTACCTTGCAGGAGCAATGCCTTTCTGAGTTTGCTACGTTTTAGTATCTTCCATAAAGAACTGCAGATGGCATTACGCTGAATCTAGCCAAAGAGAAAGCTTTACGATGATCCAGATTCTGGTGGTGGTAAAAATAAGCAGTGATTTGACCTATTTTAAATGGGATCCCCAATCCCAAAAGAGAACAGGACTTAGTGCAGTGATGGCGAACCTTTTCGAGACCGAGTGCCCAAATTGCAACCCAAAACCCACTTGTTTATCACAAAGTGCTAACACGGCAATTTAACCTGAACACTGAAGCTTTAGTTTAGAAAAAATGGTTGGCTCCGAGACGTGCGTTACTCAGGAGTAAGCTTGATGGTAGTCAGTGGCTTTGCTTTGAAGCAACCATGCAACTCTTCAAACAGATGGATCACAACCCTAGGACGGTTCATGCAGAAGCAACTGAGCTTACTCCCAGGTAAAGGATCACGCTTTAGTTCTTCGCATGAAAATTAGTGGGGTTTAACAGCGCTTAACAGGGTTACCTACACTGCTTCCCCAAAACTAGGTCTTAGGTTTAATGCTAATAATCGAGCCCAGCGGGCCAGGCCAGCCTAGATGTGTTTGCGCGTGCCTACAGAGAGGGCTCTGAGTGCCACCTCTGGCACCCGTGCCATAGGTTCGCCACCACTGACTTAGTAGCTAACTATTAAGATTTTGTGCTTCTATCATCTTCAAAATTCAGACCCTTAGAATACTCAGTTCTACAGCGGTGTGGCTTTTGTTTGCTCCATTGCTGAATAATTGTATACAGATGTGTTTTTGTATATTTTGTTTTGGCTAGTAATTCCCTATAATGTAAGACACCTGTTGCCAGTCTCAGGTGTTCAATTTAGTTCTGGTGAATGGGGGATGGATATATAGCCATACCCACAAGGAGGTGCTTCACAAGGAGCATTCTGCTTCACTTGTACTCGGGAAACTGGGAGAATTTTTGCTGGGTGAGGCCAAGTTTCTCATTTGTGATCCTCTGTTTTTCATTAAGTTTGGCATTTCTGAAACCGAGATGTGCTATGAACCACTAAAGTGACAACAGAAGGTTTGGGCAGGTGAGCATCAGATGCGAACGGGGACATTAATATGGGAGGAAATAGCTGGAAATTAAAATGACCTGGCTGCACTGATAAATCACTGTGGATGTTGGTGTCAAAGAAACAATGATTTCCATTCCAAGAAACAGCAGTGAATTGTGGTTTTATTACCTCTCCTTCCAGCCCTCAGCAAACACACATCAACAATGTTTAGAAGAACACACACATTTTCCTGTCGCTTTTTCTGCAAAGGGTGGGAAAGAGTTGAGCTTTGAAAGTCATGTGGATTCTCCCTGGTAAGATGTGGTGAGTTTGGAGGAGGGTGAAATGTGTGTGTTGTGGGGAGATTCCTCCAAAAAACAATGAACACTCACGGCAGAGGAGACCACATGTACATAAATGGCTATGTTCATCCTGCAGCCCAACTAGCAAACTTGCTTATTAATCATATATGTCCTGGATCACATACCTATTTTGTTAAAAAAAAATCGTTAACAGCCTTGCTGTACTGATTACAGTTTTCCCCTTGATAAGATTTGCCATTATTTCTGCTTATACAGCTTACACATATTCTCTCCCTGTGTGTTTTTTCAAAGGTAATTAGGCTGACCACGATGTTCCTCAAAGAAAACCAATGCGAATAAACCTCCGGAGAATCATTTACATGTGTGAAACCTCAGCTAATGTTGTTCAGCATTGTAATAATGACATTTTTAAATAATAAATTTTAATTTCTCAACATAAAAAAGCATACCATTGTACATTCCAACATCTGCCATTACAGTAATACAAAATAAAAATACAAAAAAGAACACAGGAAAAAATTAAAACATAAATTTTGCGGTATCTAAACACAACCTTTTATAACTAACTAAACACCATAAAACCATATAAGGACTTCCCACTGTCTCATTGTTGAATTCTAATCCATTCTGGGTTCGCGCATATATTTAAAATGAAACAATCAAACACACACTATTTCGTTACTAATCCTAATTCATTCTGCTGCTTTCTCTTAGACCTTAAATCCTACAATTATTTCTCCACTACCACATTTTTCCAATGGATAATCCATAAAAGGTTTCCAGTTTTCTGCAAACTTCTCTCTATTACTGTCACTTTAATTTTGCTGTTTCTGAGTATTCTGTGACTTTTAATATCCAGTCTTCCTTTGTTGGCATTTTATTATCTCTCCATTTCTGTGTGTATAATGTCCTTACAGCAGCAGACAGATAAATGAAAAGCAGTCTGTACTGATTTGGGATATCAACATAAGAACATAAGAACTAGCCTGCTGGATCAGACCAGAGTCCATCTAGTCCAGCACTCTGCTACTTGCAGTGGCCCACCAGGTGCCTTTGGGAGCTCACATGCAGGAGGTGAAAGCAATGGCCTTCTGCTGCTGCTGCTCCTGAGCACCTGGTCTGCTAAGGCATTTGCAACCTCAGATCAAGAAGGATCAAGATTGGTAGCCATAGATCGACTTCTCCTCCATAAATCTGTCCAAGCCCCTTTTAAAATATCCAGGTTAGTGGCCATCACCACCTCCTGTGGCAGCATATTCCAAACACCAATCACACGTTGCATGAAGATGTATTTCCTTTTATTAGTCCTAATTCTTCCCTCTAGCATTTTCAATGTATGCCCCCTGGTTCTAGTATTGTGAAAAGGAGAGAAAAATTTCTCTCTGTCAACATTTTCTACTCCATGCATAATTTTATAGATTTCAATCATATCCCCCCTCCTCTCCAAACTATCATCTCCCAATAGAAAAACTTTTGAATTTCTTTATCATGTTCCAAAAGGATTTAGCCTCTGTACACAACCATCACATATGAAAAAAGGATCCCTCATGTTTTCGGCATCCCAACATCTATTTGATATATGTACCTTTACACATTTTTGCCACTTTTGGGGGCATCAGATACTATCTATACATCATGTTATAATACTTTTCTTTCACATTATAACATGCTGTGTGAACTTCAAGCCACTTTTCCATAGTCTCTCCCACTGTTCCATTTGTGTACTCCTATCAACATTTCTGGCCGGTTTACAGACTTTACAACCTCATCTGCTGTATCCCATTTCAATAACATCTTATACATTTTGGTGATCAATTTCTCATCATTTGTACATACCTTACTTTCAAACTCTATCATTTGTGTATCAAAAACTCATATTCTTTTGATAATAACAGCATTGTTAAAACTCTAAAGCCTTTAGGGGCTTGAGTCCAATGTTGTGAAAAGACACCCCTCCCCCCGAGTTTCAATAGGGCAGCAATGTTGATCTGCAGTAGAACAGCTAGATTTCAGTCTAGTAGCAGCTTTGAAATCAACAAGATATCTGACAAAGGGAACAAAAGCTTATTAACACCCGCCCCCCTTCTTTGTCTGTAAGATGCTATTGGACTTGAATCTAGAGTGACCTGTCCAGGGTTCTGAACTTGTCAGGGTGACAGTTATGGTCTATTCCAGGAGCCCCTGGTTTTAGAATTCAGATGGTGGCTTCCTGTTTGAGGATCTTCTGAGCCTCTGCTCCTAAGATGTATCATTCTTGCTCCAGAAGAGGTTCCCTGCATCAGAGAAAAACTCTACCATTAACATTTAGATTTAGCACAATATCATTTTCAACCCTATAACAGCACAGAAGGAGAGGAGCCTGAATTAAGGCATCTGCTGGTTTACCTATGCAAAGTATTTTAAATGGCTTTGTAGTTTAGTTCAAACAAATTGCTTTGGCTTGTCCCAGGATCCTGGTGTTGTCTTGTCATTGCTTTCACACTGTCCAAGATTCTCTGTAAAATAAAATAACACACAGCATTTACTCCTATTTCCCTATAATGATACCTTTTGGAATAAGAATTAGCATTGAAACACTGAGCTTTCAATGTTTATTGACCACGGATTGTCAAAGACTTTCCACTAGACCGTAGCCACACAGCCCAGAAAACCCACAACAGTCGCTTTATTGGTCAAATTTGGTCACAGTTCTTGGGTATTTTCATTTAAAATAAAGCAAACAGTTGTCCAAGTTCATAATTTAAAGCTGAATTTGCATCTAAGCACACTATTAAAGGCACAATGACTTGTTGAAGATGTGATTCTCACTGGTGATTATTTGAGAAACAGGTCGTAATGTCTGTCTTCTAAACATATAAACATGTCTCTTAATTTGGGATTATGGGTGTAGTGGGGGATGTTTCCTAATCTAAAGAAACAGTAATAGAACTGTAATGGTATTAAAGACAGCAATTAGGTATAGGCAGAAACATTGCACAGCCCACAGAATTAGATACCCTAACACTGATGTTAATTATTACTGATAATGGAACCAGAGTTGAGGAGAGTTACCACATAAACAATTAGTTTTCCTGCATTAGTTTCCTGCAAATTAGTTTTCACACCTTGAAATGTGTGACTAGCATCTGCAGTAATTAGGGATGTGCACAAGGAAAAAATGTTTTAATTCTATATCATGATTTAAAAATGGAGAGGTGTATAGGTTTTGGTGTTTTTGGAAGCGTTGTCATAATATAACGAAGACACAACAGGTTTCATTTCTGTTTTTATTTAGAGCTGACAGATGTCTGTTGTTTTCTATGTGGGGGAAATGGCAGATTTGTCTCAGCGGAGGTTTTTTACCAAATGGCATTAAAATATCAGGGGACCTGGCCCACCCTCTCTTTTGAAGACTGTCCAAGTTTCAAGCAAATTGGACAGGGTGCAATTTTCACACCCCTTGAATAAGGTGCTCCCAGCCATCCTGTCTTGATAATGGAATGAAAGTGACCTCCTGCGTTCCACAGTATTTTTTTTTACCTCACAGGGGCCCCTTCCGCACACGCAAAATAATGCGTTTTCAAACCACTTTCACAACTGTTTGCAGGTGGATTTTGCTATTCTGCACAGCTTTAAAGAGCACTGAAAGCAGTTTGAAAGTGCATTATTCTGCATGTGCGGAATGAGCCAGGGTGTTTGTTGTGAGGGGGGAAGGGAAAGGAGATTGTAAGCCCCTTTGAGTCTCCTACAGGAGAGAAAGGGGGGATATAAATCTAAACTCTTCCTCTTCTTTAAAGAAAAGCAACTGTGAGGAAAAGCAGTCCTTCCACAGTATCTGTTTACTGTGGGGCCCACCCACCCTATCAACTGTGTTGCAAAGGAACAGGGGTGAACAGATTAGAGGGTTAACAACATGGTATAGTCATTAAAACATTGTGCTAGCATATGGAAGGTTCAAGTCCCCACTCTCCCATGGAAGCTTGTTGGGTGATCTTGGGCCAGTCACATGCGGTCAGCCTCACAGGGATATTGTGAGGATAAAACAGAGTTGGAGGAGAGCAACGTAAGCTGTTTTGGGTCTCCACTGGGGAGAAACATGGAACATAAATAAAGTAAAAGTCCCAATTAGTGCAACCTTTCAAAGTAACCAAAGAAAGAAGAAAAGGAGCCTACCTATCCAAATCTAAGCACTCCATGTGATTGGTTAGATCTAAGCAATGAAAAATGTGATGTTACCCCAAATCACTTATTAATCTGCAAAAAGGTGGCAAATAGGTCACTCGCTAAATGACAGCAACCAGAACAGCCAACAAACCAAGAAAACAACAAAGAAGTGCAATGCAGACAGGATAATATATTTCTTGCACCTCAACGCCCCCCCCCCCCAGTGACCAAATATGCCCCCCTATTAACCCTTTCCCAGGAGAAAAAGACACCGAAAAGGCTAGCTAGTAGTAATAAATGAATTTATCAGACCAGTTTGTCAAGAAGAAGAAGAAGAAGAAGAAGAAGAAGAAGAAGAAGAAGAAGAGAGAGAGAGAGTTTGGATTTATATCCCCCCTTTCTCTCTTGCAGGAGACTCAAAGGGGCTGACAATCTCCTTGCCCTTCCCCCCTCACAACAAACACCCTGTGAGGTAGGTGGGGCTGAGAGAGCTCCGAGAAGCTGTGACTAGCCCAAGGTCACCCAGCTGGCGTGTGTGGGAGTACACAGGCTAATCTGAATTCCTCAGATAAGCCTCCACAGCTCAAGCGGCAGAGCGGGGAATCAAACCCAGTTCCTCCAGATTAGATACATGAGCTCTTAACCTCCTACTCCACTGCTGAAGTGCAATCCAGGCAGGATTCGGTTGACTGGGCTGTACCGTAATCCAAGCAAGCCATCTCTTGAAGACACAAGGAGCAGCACAACAGACACAGGGCACAGAATGGCTGAAATAATGGACATAGTTGCCATTTAAAATTTCTCTTCTCTCAAAGAATGACTGCATGATTGGCAACTAGTCTGACTGGTCCTGGGCTAAGAATGGCTGGGAGAATGCTGTTTTCTAGGGAAAGGGTAGTAACACTTTAAAAGGGGGGGGGGGGCAGGCAGGCCCCATTACGTTCCTGAGAATTATTTCACAATGTTGCCAGTTCAGGAATTGTTCCATGGAACTTTTAACTTCCTCAGATACAGCATAAACAATTCAGTCCTGGATGGACTGGATGACTTTAAAGGTCAGCAGTATCCAAGTGCACACGAATAACAGCAAGTCTTTTTCATGGACACTTATTGTAGGACAATGTTCAGAATATATTTATAACCTTATTAAGTTCAAGCTTAGAAAAGCAGTATTTGAAAGACCATTTTTATGGGGTATGAGATCATCCTCCACTAATTTACCACAGAAGTTTATATGTCTTGTAGATAGGCCAGTATTTTTCATGACTGCTGAAAGACTTCTTGCAGCTCTGTTGATCTTTTTCTTCAGGGCCATATTTATGAACAATATACTTGAGGGCAAAACTATGTTGTTCCTCAGATCAGGTCTTGGTTCTTGAACCTGGCATTCAGTGTTGCCAAGTGACTGCCAGGGTTATGAGGTCCCTCCTAGCAACTGGTGGGAGCTGTTGGGAGCAGGTATAGAGGGCAGCAATCTGCAGTCCTGCACAATGATGTCACTTCTAGCACAACACAGAAGCACTGGGTTTGCAGTGGGGGACACTAGAACTTTCCCCTAAAAATATATGGTCTCTATGGGAAGAGTGGTAGAGTGTCCGCCCTGTGTGATGCTAGCTATGATGAGAGGGAAAGTCATTGGTGCCCTTAAGCCTTCCCACTGCCTTGTGCCCTGAAGATCTTTTTTCTCTAAAATGCTAACTTTGACTGAGTAGCCCTTTTGTCTGTCAGCTTTGCTAGGAAGTAGCATGAATGTGGTGATTTTGAATTTCTGTATGCACTTTGCATTTCCCCACTTCTATAAATTAAATCAAACAGTAAGAGTGTTCTTTAGCTGTTCAGCTTTGGCACTTCGCAGACAGGGAGATTAACAACTCTGTAGAAACATTTAAATAACCTTTTCCTTAATGTCAGAAAATATAATAATAATAAACTGGCACCAGAAGCTTATAAAGTTAAAGAAAGGACCCTTTTTTACAAGTATCCGGATTTTTTTCTGGAAAAGGATAGATACACACACATTCACAAAAAGCTGGTTTTAGAGAGATTACTATTTACTATTTACAAGCTGTTTCAGTATCTTTTTACAGTTGATTCAAGGTTCATTTAGGTCACTATGTAAGTGCTTTCAAGTTGTTACTGTCACTTCAAGTATACACACAATAAAGATCTACCAGTATAGGTGAATAGTTTTCTGTTCAGTTTTCTAGTTTATGTGCTGAAACTTTAATTCCTCCCATAGGTAAGTATAGCCTATATAGTTCCTCAAACACTAATGCAAAGACAGTTTCTCCTCTAGAGTATCTCTCTCATCCAATGCTTCTCAGAGAAGGACTTGCAGCTTTCCTCCAAGAAATCCAAACCTAAGCAAGGTCCAGAGAGTGGGGGTGGGGGCTTGCCTCCCATTGTGAGCAACCTGGTATGACAGTGCAGACTGTACTAATGGGCAATACGTGCAGTCCCTTAATGGAAAAATTAGTACCCCATCCAGAGCTGTTTCAGGTCAGGAAAATAGCTTAAGAGAAGGCAGACGCCCCTTCTCCCATGACACCACAGTTTGTCTCTGAAATAGGTCCCTATAAATTCTGAATCTTATTTCTCTGCAGGAAACCTGTTGATCTGATAAGAATGGTGCCGGGTCTTCCTGCAATTCCAAATCCCAACCTACATGTTTCTCCCCAACAGTGTAAATAAGAACCCCACAGGACTGTTCCAAGTCTGGAAAATTATTTCTGAATTTAAAAATGTTGGGATTTCTATTCATTGAATTCCCAGTCTCTCCTCTGTCTATCAAAGTTCAAATTTATGAGAAGCACGTTCAGTTAACCTAGCTGAGGCATGGACTATGGAGTACAAAAATGTAACTCAAGAGCCTCCCCACAAAAAGGGATGACTCAATGAAGATAAAATATCAAATGTTCTTTCTGAGCCATTCGCAGGCTCTGATCACATTTACCTCCTTCTCAGTTAAAAAAGAAAGATTACTGGTCTCTTTTAAAGTACATTACTTGTTACCGTCCTCACTATAAAGTTGCCAGAGGGGAACTGTGTGGAATTCAGAATGCATTTCAAGTGCTGGGCTATAAGCAGGTTACTCACTCTACTGCCTGACAGTGATGGCAGGTTTGTTACACTCCAAGAATGGAACAACACACTTTAGAGATTTACAGGAGGTCAAAATATGGGAGTTCTGTAGCTTCATCCAAGTTTTTGATGCAGTTTTAAATAATATTTTCTAATATTTGAAAAAAAAGGCACTTATAAGGCTCACCTACTTTAAAGTAATGCCCCTGTTCTACAGTCTTTCCTCAGTGTGGAAATTTTGAAGACCAAGATGGGCATCTAAATGCATGACAAAGTTGCCATCATGTCCTGCACAAACGCCAAGGCCCCTTCTGCACACGCAGAATAATGCATTTTCAAACCACTTTCACAACTGTTTGCAAGTGGATTTTGCTATTCCGCACAGCTTCAACGAGCACTGAAAGCAGTTTGAAAGTGCATTATTCTGCATGTGCGGAAAGAGCCCAAGAGACTGTGATGACAGTTTGGGGATAAAATGATCTCACTTCCAGGAGGAAGAGAGATCGTTTTAGGAATTTCCGTCTAGGAATTTCCCTTCTCTTTGGTAAATGCCATAAAGATATGGGGAATTCAGAGTCATTATGGGAGTCATTTTTCAGCCCTTTTTTCTTGAAAGCCGGGAATTGGGAATGAGGACAGAGGTTGACCCATCACAGTGGACAAATGGCAAACCTGATACGTGATGATGTGGTGATACTCCATTGGATGGATGTGTTGGCTGAGCATCCACATCTGGAATCACCACATGTTCCATGCAGTTAGGAAAGCTTCCTATTCAATCCAACTCCCCAACCCCCCAAAATCAGAAAAGCAAGTTCTGGTTGTGGTGGGTTTTCCGGGCTGTGTGGCCGTGGTCTGGTAGATCTTGTTCCTAATGTTTCGCCTGCATCTGTGGCTGGCATCTTCAGAGGTGTATCACAGAGAGAAGTCTGCTACACACTGTGTCTAGTGAGAAGGGAATGTTTAGTATATATTGTCCATGTCCCAGGGTGGGGAACCAATCAGTAAGTGTTTGGGTGGAACTTGCTATGCAAAGGGTAGGGTTATCAGTCCATTTATATTGTAAATGTACCCTACCCGCAATACAATGCACTCAACCACACCTTTGCATAGCAAGTTCCACCCAAACACTTGCTGATCGGTTCCCCACCCTGGGACATGGACAATATATACCCCACTAAACAAGATTTATCAAACCATGGCCACACAGCCCAGAAAACCCACCACAACCAGTTGAATCCAGCTGTGAAAGCCTTTACAAAGCAAGTTCTGCTACTGCTACTGATATCTTATATGACTTTGGTGCTAAGCTTTGGACCTCATTTTGTGGGCTGCAAAGCAAGTTACAACCAGCATTGTTGAGGATTCCTAGCCTCACTTAGTATAAGTGTGAGAGAGAGGGAAGGAAGGAAGGAAGGAAGGAAGGAAGGAAGGAAGGAAGGAAGGAAGGAAGGAAGGAAGGAAGGAAGGAAAATTTAAACAGGTAAAAAGGAGGTGGGAAGGTAAATGGGAGAGGGGAGGAGCAAAACAGGAAAGTTGAAGAGGGGAAACAAAAATGGTAGGGAGGTAAGAAGAAAAAAGGGAGCAACTGCAGCCACTGCAGAGAAAGAAAAGTAAGAGAAAGCTGGGAAATTTTCCGACCTCTACCTTGCAAGTCTTTACAAGTCATCTAGTACTTACACACACAGGGCCATCAGCAACTATTATTCTGGTTTACACTGTATTTGTTCGTTAGCAAGTGAGCCATGTGTCCCTTCAAAGATCTTACTTACATTCAATCAAGTACATGAAAGGAACTCCCCAAGGAACTTACTTTAAATGCTCCAAAATACTTATTTAAATACAGGTTGATTGCCAAATTAGAATTTAATTCCTTCCGCTTCTTTGATAGTTATCAATTGTTTAGCTTGGGGAGGAGGACAACCCAGGTTTTTTTTTTTTTTAAAAAAAATGTATTTTATACATCGGCTTTTCTCCTGTCTACCAGTCCATGAGCGCTCTAAATGTATCTGCTAATAAATGAGCTTTAACTGTTGTTAAATGCTGTGATATTTAGGCTTTGCTGCCAAACAACTTCCATTTGAAGTGTGTCCAAGAACTCCTTCATCATACATAGACACCTGATGAGGCATTAATAGCCTATATATTCTCCTCCTTTTATGCTTGGAACCAAGGTTGTGTGGGAGCTTGACAGATCTTCTATTTAAACATGAACCCCAAATAGAGGGTTGTTTTCTAAATGCTCACTTTGGGAGGCAAATGGCTATTAAGCCACACAGATCTGAGAAGGTCTGTGTTAAAGGCATAGAGTAAAAAGGGAACATGATGACATATCAGCAAAGTTTGAAGGACAATGTCTTTTGGCGGGCTAATTATTGGATACTAGAGGGGCCCGGCCACACGTTGCTGTGGCAATTGTCCTCCTCATCCGCAACCCACACAGATGTCCATGCAGGTCCAGTGATCCGCAGCATAGCCTTTTGGGGTGGTCAAATGGAATCCCTCTTTCCCTTTTCAATGCACATCGTTATATGGTGCTGTCTTGTTTTTTTAGTATAAGGTAGCCCTTCCCATTCCACAACGGAACTGTCCAGAGTGTGAATCCCGCTGTCCATGAGGCTGGTTGACACGCACAGTCCTGGCTTGGGGAAGGCAGAACCTAAGAACGGGAGGAGGCTATCCCAGTCAGGCAGCAGAGGCAGGGTGGTGAGGCACTCAGATCGAGGCCAGCTCTCTGGGTTCTTAAAGGGCCACACGTGCAAAAGAAGCGGAGCCGGTAGTGTTGGTTCGCCCCCACCCCGTGGATTTTCATTAGAAGAAAAAGGCAAACTCCAGCTCGCTTTTAGTAAAAGAGAGCTGTGGCGAATATGGGTGCGGAAGTGGGTAAGTGGTGGTTGGGTGTGAGGGAGGGCAGAGTGAGGTGTGTGAGGATGAGCTGGATGTGTATGAGAGTATGTGTGTTGTGTGGTAGCAGTGGGTAACGTCGTGGCCTGGCCATCAAGGGGGCGTGGCAAAGATGTTCCCCGGCATTCCGGTGTGGGCAATGCCGTGGCAGGGGCGCGGGGCGCACGCATGTCCCAGGCGCAGTTTCCCCTCGCTCCACCTCTGGTAGAGACTTCCTACTATTGCAGTTGTTTTCCAGACAACAGAGATCAGTTCTCCTGGGGAAACTGACCACTTTGTTAGGCAGACTCCTATGGCATTGTAACCTATTTAAGTCCCTCCTCTCCCCAAACCCCACATTCTTCAGGCTCCATCCCCCAAACCTACAGGCACTTCCCAGCCCCAGGCCACATGGAACTTGAGCAGGCCACCATCTCCCTTCCTTTTGGGGGGCTCAGGTTGGCCAGGCACTGCCTCTTCGAAGAACTTGTATGGGCCAGGCATTGCCTCCCTTCAGCAGCTGAGAGCTCATGTGGACAGGTTCTGCCTTCTCCTATGTGGGAGATGGGTAGTCTGGACAGAGCCCTTCTGCCATTGGACAGTCCTGGCCCAATTGGAGGGAGGAGACCATCAGCCCACCAGACTTCTCTTAGGCCCACTCTGCATGGACCAAAAACAGCACCCCAAGCACAATAAAAACACTGCCTCCAAAATGAGGCAGCGCCGTGCTTCCCTCCCCTCCCGCCCAACCAGTGGGGAAATGCTGTTTTCGAAAGTCGCTCAATGAGCGAGGTTTCTTTTCAGAACAGCATTTTTCACCCGGTGCCCTGCAAATAGCACCGGATTCAAGGAGCTGCTTTTAGGCACGTCCTGTTTTTAAAAAACATACCTTCTCTCCAGTGGTGGGATCCAAAAATTTTAGTAACAGGTTCCCATGGTGGTGGGATTCAAACTGTGGGGAACGCCAATGGGGCTGGGTGGGGCACGACGGGGGCATGGCCGGGCATTCTGGGGGCGGGGCATTCCTGGGCGGGGCTGTGACAAGGACGCAGCCGCTGCTCCAGTCCTTGGGCGGGAAACGAATGCACGCAGGCGCAGGCTGCCACCCACGCCGGTGCACCTCCTGCCAGACTGCTTCAAGTTCTGCACACTACTGCTGAGAGGAGGGCATAACGAAGGCAAAAATCACATGGCAAAATTACCAATTAGTAACCCCCTCTTGGCGCACACAAATAATTAGTAACCTACTCTCGGGAACCTGTGAGAACCTGCTGGATCCCATCTCTGCTTCTCTCCCTGCACAGCTCTGCAGCTCAGATTCCCAGGGCATCGCCGTGGCTGTGGCGGCGTGCCCCCTCATCCCTACGGAACTGCACAGGGAGAAAAGGTAAGTTTTTTGAAAACAGGACGTGGCTCCATGTGATGGCACCTCTGTGGGCAGCGGCAGCTCCAGCTCCATGCGAACGGAACATTCTTCATCTCTGAGTAAAAAAAAACAACAACTTTCATTCGGTATCAGTCTCTCAAATCATTAGCTACAATTTACCTACAATTCGCTACTGTTTTCCTGACCAGCTCAAAACACTGGGGCATTCTGAACGAGGCCATAGCCACACACCTCTCTATGCTCTTCTTCTAGCCCAGTGGTGGCGAACCTATGGCACGGGTGCCAGAGGTGGCACTCGGAGCCCTCTCTGTGGGCACACGCAAACAGAGTCGCCCCCCTCCCCTACACATCTAGGCTGGCCTGGGCCACTGGGCTCGATTATTTGCATTAAACCTAAGACCTAGTTTTGGGGAAGCAGTGTAGGTAACCCTGTTAAGCACTGTTAAACCCCACTGATTTTCATGCGAAGAACTGAAGCGCATGATCAGCTTACACCTGGGAGTAAGCTCGGCTGCTGGCAATGGGGCTTGCTTCTGAGTAAACCCTCCTAGGGTCGTGATTCACCCGTTGGAAGAGTTGCACGGTTGCTTCAAAGCAAAGCCACCGACTACCACCAAGCTTACTCCTGAGTAACACACGCCTTGGAGCCAACCGTTTTTTCTAAACTAAAACCTCAGTATTCAGGTTAAATTGCTGTGTTGGCACTTTGCAATAAATAAGTGGGTTTTGGGTTGCAGTTTGGGCACTCGGTCTCAAAAAGGTTCGCCATCACTGTTCTAGCCTTTCTCAGTCACAGTGGGGCCATAGCTCACGGTCAGAGCATGTGTTTTTCTTTAAAACCTATGGAATGCCTGGTGAGAAAAGATCCCAGTGGCACTTTCAAACAAACATCTTTCCCCTTTGGAAGGATAACTCCGTGTAAAGGATGTATTGCTTCAATTAAGCATGTTTCCCAAAGGCTGTAATTAACATGTTGGTAAAAAGTGGCAGCAAATACTTCTAAAGATAATTAAAATGCCTCCCATTGTCTCAGCGTTCACCGGGGTCCAGTCATAATGGAATAATCTTCCTTTAAAAAAAAAAAATTCATTACCACTTTGCAAATAACACTGATGAGCTGTACTAAGACACTTTAAGTAGGCCATCACAGAAAAAGCAAATGAGGTTGCTGTCCATGAGGTTGACCTACATTGTCAAACATATACCTGATACAGATGGTAGCCTGCATCTACCAGGAGGCTGGATTACTGATAGGAAGCATGTGCCAAATGCAAGCAACTCAGAGTTACCTCAGCAGGAAAGAGAGAGAGAATAGTGTCTCTTACAGAAGTATGACAGCAGCTACAGTCTCTCGTGCAACCTTAAATCTTCTCCCAACCACAATTAATAACAAGTTCTGGGGAACAATCTTCCCAGAAAAGAACAGAGTGTTTAAAGTATATGATGTCATGCCTTGAATGTACCCACCGAACAAAATATAACAGGCTGCAGGAACTGATTTCTTCTTAATAAAGATTTCTACTAGAGATGGACATGGATGAGTATCAATATTTGGAGGTGGTTGTGGGGGAAGAACGTTGCGAACACAAGATGTTTCCCCACATGGTAATCTTCTTTTTATGGTGACTGTTGGAAGGGTTGTTTACATTTCTCTGAGTAAGCTGCCTGTTATCGTGGCTCTTTTATATAAGCAAGAGATTAAATCAGCGCTGCGAAAAAGTAAGAGCGTTGCTCACATGCTTTGAGACATTTTGATGCCTGAGGCAGAAAATGCGCTCCCTTCATGGGGGGTAAAATGTGTACCATCATAAATAACGCAATCGATAACTGGATGTAATTCACAGGCTGCAACATGGGACAATCTACCTTGCCCTATCTTATTTATTTATTGATTGATTTGATTTCCAAGGCTTCCCCAGACAGTCTCAGGGCTGCTTACAACAGCATAACAATATATTAAATAATAGAATTCAATAAAATCCAGTCTACTTCAGCGTTGTTTTGTAATTTGAGGGCTAAAAACAACCAAAGACGTCCACACAGTGAATAGGGGAAAGAGGGAAAGAAAAAAGGAAGAGGGAGGATGCCGAGATGGTAACCATTGCAGTCCTCTATGTGGGACACGGGGCCCTGATCTCACTCGACAGAGGTCGATTCCGCACTTGCATTATCGACCTAAGTTCAAGCTGCGTTCGACCTCCGCACAACCACTGGGATCAACGTGGTTTTGTACCAGCTTCACCCCCGTGTAATGGTCAAATTTCCAACTCCAGTTGGGAACTACTACTTTTTCAAGGAACCACGCTCGAACTCAGCTCGATTCCAGTAAAGCATGGAATCTCTGGTGCCAGGAGTCCCCCATTCAGCCAATCACAGCTGAGTGTTTCAGGCATGCGTACAGTTGGCCAATCAAAAAACGCAACCTTCATCCCTCCATTCCTGTGGCAGTTTTTTAAATAACATGTGTGGGGATACATGCAGGACGCAGCTGGCCATAGAAAGAGTAACCAATCAGACGAAGAAGAGGCACAGGATGATTCCACCCTCTGAGCTAGGATCAAGCTGGTTGCAGTGGGGAACAACAAAGGCTTCGACCTAGGTTAGTACCCTTCTCAGGGAACTGGGTCGAACATATTTTACTCGTGTGCGGAATCGCCCAGACAGTTCCACTTTCAGGATGGGAACGGGGGATTAAATGAGTAATCATGTCCTGTTCAGATAATATATTCCCATCATGCTCCAGCTAACACCTGCAACAGTCAGAATTGAATGTCCAACAACCCCACCCCACCCTCAAAACAACAACTGTTCTTCTTCCCAGAATTCAGTGGGCCTTGTTTACCTGGAGCCCGTCTAGATTTCTTGCCATTAGTACTGGCCGCTAATTCTGGTTTGCGCTCAGTCAGAGAACCTTTTTCTCGAGGGGAACTGAGCTGTGTCATCTGGCGATTAGCTGTAGCCGCCGGAGCTCTCTGGAGATTAGCAATCATAGTTAGAAGAGAGCTGATTCAGCAAACAGACACAAAGACAGCTTAAAAACAGCAATTTGTGGTCTAACCCCAACAGCCTCTTGACTAAAGGAGGCAGTGCTCCCAAAAATGCAATTTAATAGGCTCTAATTGCTTTTACATGGCAGCCCCCTTTAGCTTTCTCGGAGGGCTACAAAGAGAAAACGAATATAATTTCTGAACAGTGCACTCTGATTTTAAAGCATTCCCTGCATATGTGGTCAGTGGCACTCTTGGACACACAAAATGATCACAGTTTTCTGCTACATGGAAGTTAATAACCTCTAGGTTGGACTACTGTAACTTGCTCTACGCAGGCTTACCTTTAGCCATGATCCAGAAACTGAAACTTGTGCAAAATGCGGCAGCTGGGCTCCTTTCAGGAACATCTATCAGGGACCAGATCACACTGGTCCTGTACCAACTACACTGGCTGCCGATTGATCGAGTACTGGGTCATGTTTAAAGTTTTGGTTTTGACCTTTAAAGCCATTCACGGCTTTGGACCAGCATATCTATGGGACTGTCTCTCCCTATATCGCTCTGTTAGGCCCCTCCGCTCCTCGGAGAAGAAGAAGAAGAAGAAGAAGAAGAAGAAGAAGAAGAAGAAGAATCCCCACCCAATTTTTGGATCCCACCACTGACCCTAAGTCTTACATTTTGGAGTAGTGGCAGGAAGGAGAAATAGACTTTCACATGCAGGCAAACAAGCAACACATATGTAAATACACACAGACCCAGGACAGGGATATGACACCGGCAATCCTACTTCTAGGTCTTGGGCTGTGTGATAAATATTGGAAATGCAATTATGAGAAAGGATAGGGTTGGTTGTTGTTTTGGTGTTGAAATATCTGTTGGGCTGTCCATTTACTGGGCTACCCTTTTAGAAAGTGAGCGATCCTGGTTCTGACCGGCATTCTGTTACCGTTAGGCTTACTTATGATTACAACCTTATCGTAGAACCTTACCCAGCTAGATAATTGGTTTTTAATCTCTTCACTACATACCAAAATGTCATTCCCAGAAATGAAAAGAAGAGATTCCTTCCTAGGGAGACTATTAGTTATCCAACATGTGGGTCTCTGTAAAAATGTTAAGGTGCGTACCACTTGCAGAAAGAATCAAAGAAAGGAATGCTGTCTCAGGTGGCTACAAATATTTGATCAGATGTATTCTTAGATCAGAAGTTTATTGGTTATTATTGGAAGACCTCTTTGGATTGGGGCCACAGTGATTTCACCTGGGTAGCACGGCGGCTTTTATCAATTGTATTACTGAAAAAAACAACAACCAGACAGCATTTTTAACATTATTCTGCATTTTTGAACAACAGATTGAGTGGCTTTTGACTTCTAAAGGATGGTTCTTTGTACGCAAGAGTGCCCTGTGTTTCCACCCTAATTTGAAACAGCAGAAGTTATTTTGATGCAGAGAGAAGAGGATGAAAAGGTCCAGGTCATGTGTTTCAATGTTCATATAAGCCTGATTGTCAGACAATTCCCAGCCAGATGAAAAACAAAACATATATTCCTTTCCTTTCTAGTTTTAATTTAGGCTTCTGATGTCCAGCGTGTACTGGAGGAAAGTGGAAGCAAAAAAAAGGAAGTGATTGAGAGAATTAATCTGGCGAGATGCCGGTGGACGCAGCATCCAAAGTTCAAAAGGTAAAGGGAAGGAAGAATTATGTGTGCTATGGACCCTTGATGGATCCTCAAATATTTTCCCAGCGGATAATGAAGTGCATTTGAAGGAAACGTTTTACTTTCCTGATAATAAATAGAAGGAAATACTTTCCTTTCTTGGGAAAGGAGAAATCGGTCAAGAGAAGAGGATCCTACCCCACAAGAGGAAAAGCCCCTCTATGCCAAGTTGCTGGCCGCTGGAGAGCAAATGGCTGGAAAGCTGCTGTTACATTTGCTCGACATTCTTCCCCTGATATGGAAACCTGGGCAGATGCTAAATTTGGAACATTTATATGGCCACCTTTATTTAATGAGTACACATCGTACCTTCCTACCAGTCCAGCTGCATCTGCATAGTGTCCCAATGTCCTTGATGCAGGTCTTCTTCTAAGAAATCGCTAGCAGTGCTGATGATTCTTTGTACTGGTTTCATGTTTCCTGTGCAAACAGTTTCTGTGATCTGTAAACCTGGGATAGCAAAACTTTGCGATTTCTTCTAAATTGTTTCCATCTCAAGGCAATACATCAGAAGCTGAAGAAGAAGGGGGTGTTGGGAAATCTTTTGCTTTTGAAGCCAAGTATTATTTTTATGACTCTGGATCACCTTTTTTAAAAAACCCCTTTCTAAATGTGTGGACACTGCACGATTATCGCCCCCCGCCCCCCCTCCACAGACAGCACGGCCAACTTGAGACTAACTTGAGTGGAGTTTTAGCTTCTGCATTTATTTCAGCATTAGCATCCTGCCCTCAACCACAAAACATGTTTCTGGGGTAGCTGACAACATATTAGAGGCCATTAAAATCACAGGAACATTCACTTAAAAAAAGAACAGAAGATAATTTTTTTACAGCAATGAACATTAAGAATATCTATGCAACAGTAACAACAGTAGAATGGTGCACTTAAGAAAGAAGAAGGAAAAGTCACCTAAATTAAGTTATACCTATGTACCCATCACTAATCTGAATTAATCACTAATCGTTTGGGACTCTTTAGTTTGGAGAGGAGACGTCTGAGGGGGGATATGATTGAAGTCTATAAAATTATGCATGGGGTAGAAAATGTCAACAGAGAGAATTTTTTTTCTCTTTCTCACAATACTAAAACCAGGGGGCGTACATTGAAAATGCTGGGGGGAAGAATTAGGATTAATAAAAGGAAACATTTCTTCACGCAACGTGTGATTGGTGTTTGGAATATGTTGCCACAGGAGGTGGTGATGGCCGCTAACCTGGATAACTTTAAACAGGGCTTGGACAGATTTATGGAGGAGAAGTCGATCTATGGCTACCAATCTTGATCCTCCTTGATCCGAGATTGCCAATGCCTTAGCAGACCAGGTGCTCAGGAGCAGCAGCTGCAGAAGGCCATTGCTTTCACCTCCTGCATGTGAGCTCCCAAAGGCACCTGGTGGGCCACTGCGAGTAGCAGAGAGCTGGACTAGATGGACTCTGGTCTGATCCAGCAGGCTCTTTCTCATGTTCTTAAGGCCATTGCTTTCACCTCCTGCACGTGAGCTCCCAAAGGCACCTGGTGGGCCACTGCGAGTAGCAGAGAGCTGGACTAGATGGACTCTGGTCTGATCCAGCAGGCTTGTTCTTATGTTCTTAGGAAGTGGTAGTTTATCACCTCGTTTGCTTTTGTGTAGACCAAGCCCAGAAGGAATGACCGCCACTTATTTTAGGTGGTGGATTTTAGCACGCGATGCAGAAGAAAGACAGTCCTATTCTATCTCTGTTCCAGGAATCCCCAACATTTTTAAGCCTGGCATAGTGGGTGCTGCAACAAAATGGCTGTCACAAAATGGCTGCTGTACGAGGCAGAGCCAGCCACAAAATGAGTGCCACAGTCTAAGTTCAGTAAAACAGCGCAGATCCCTGTCCTGTGTTGGTAGCTGCAGACACACCGCCCCCTCCAAAAAATCTCCACAGCCAATCAAATTTCCAGTTGTCAATCAGAAGCCTTGCTGTGGAAAAGTCCTATCTTGCCCCACCTGCTTCCTAAAAAGGCAGGTGCCAGAGATGTTGGAGGGAGCCCAGGCATCTGCAGGCACCACAAGCGGAACCCTGGTCTGTTCCGTGTCTATCCTTCTCATATTTACTACATGGCATAATTGGAGATTTGGTCCATCCCAATAAAACAAAGGTGCTACCAGTGGAGGAAAGACTGACCCAGAAACAGAAAGATCTCATGTTATGGACGGGGCTACATTGCCCCTAAAGGAGCAGGCTTGCAGCTTGGGATGCTGTTGGACTCAGACTTGTTGTTGGATAAACAAGGAGCCGAGGTGGCCAGGGGTGCCTTTCACCAGCTTTGGCTGGTGAGTCAGTTGTTGCTACTCATAGATTGGAAAGATCTTGCCACTGTGATAGATGCCCTGGTAATATCTGGATTAGATTACTGCAATGCGTTTTACATGAAGCTGCCCTTGAAGACAGTAAGGAAGCTCCAGTTGGTAGAGAATGCTGTGGCCAGAGTGTTGACGAGAGTAGGTTGTAGAGACAATCATCCAGCTTTATTCCCTCTACACTAGCTCACAGTTTGCTTCTAACCCCATTTCAAGAAGAAGAAGAAGAAGAGTTTGGATTTATATCCCCCCTTTCTCTCCTGTAGGAGACTCAAAGGGGCTTACAATCTTCTTGCCCTTCCCCCCTCACAACAAACACCCTGTGAGGTAGGTGGGGCTGAGAGAGCTCCGAGAAGCTGTGACTAGCCCAAGGTCACCCAGCTGGCGTGCGTGGGACTGCACAAGCTAATCTGAATTCCCCAGATAAACCATCACAGCTCAGGCGGCAGAGCTGGGAATCAAACCCGGTTCCTCCAGATTAGATACATGAGCTCTTAACCTCCTATGCCACTGCTGCTCCTGATGCTGATGTTGACCAACATGGCTTACAGAAACCACACGTGAATCACTTACTCCCCTATGAAAATATCCTTATCACTCCAATCATCTTCAGAGGTCATGCCTCGAGTGCCCCACCCTCGGAGACTAGATAAGTGGCAGTCCAAGAAAGGTCCTTCTTGGTTGTAGCCCTGAAAGTTGTCATCTGTCTCTATCGATGCCTCCTGCTAGTGGGTGGAGACTTGTTTTGTTTCGTATGATGTTCTTTCATTTACTCTTGTTAACATTCCTCCCTATTTGGGTGTTTTTACGTGTGCTAGGTTTTGATTGTTTGAAATAAAATATATGTATTTGTATTTTTAAATGCTTTTGAATGTTTTGATGTTTGATTATGAAATAGATTAATGCTATAAAGACCCTAAATTGAGTGGAAAGGCAGCATAGAAATCTTTTAAATAAATAAAATAAAATACGAGAATGAATCATACTATACAAGAGAGGTGAAGACAAGAATACCACAAAGAGCACAGGAGGAAGGGTCCATTCTTTTCTCCTGTTTTGACTGGAAATCTGAATATCTGTCCAGAGTAAGAGGAAGTAGCTTTAGGCCTAGATGTTAGGGTTGCCAACCTCCAGACAGGGCCTGGAGATCTCTCAGAATTACAATAAGTCTCCAGACTACCAAGATCAGTTCCTCTGGAGAAAATGGCAGCTTTTAAGTGCGGACTGTATGGTACTATACCTGGCATACAGTGGTGGGATCCAAAAATTTTAGTAACAGGTTCCCATGGTGGTGGGATTCAAACTATCATGTAGCGCCAATGGGGCTGTGTGGGGCATTCCGGGGGCGTGGCTGGGCATTCCGGGGGCGGGGCATTCCTGGGCGGGTTGTGGGTTGTAGAGACCATTATCCAGCTTTATTCCATCTACACTAGCTCCCAGTTTGCTTCTAACCCCATCTCAAGATGCTGATGTTGACCAACATGGCTTACAGAAACCACACTTGAATCGCTTACTCCCCTATGAAAATATCCTTATCACTCCAGTCATCTTAAAAGGCCATGCCTCGAGGGGCTGTGGCAAGGACGCAGCTGCTGCGCCGGTCCTTGGGCGGGAAACGAAAGCATGGAGGCGCAGGCTGCCATGTACGCCGGTGCACCTCCTGCTAGACTGCTTCAACTTCTGCGCGCTACTGCTGAGAGGAGAGGTGTAACTAAGGCAAAAATCACGTGGCAAAATCACCAATTAGTAACCTTCTCTCGGCACACACACATAATTAGTAACCTGCTCTCGGGAACCTGTGAGAACCTGCTGGATCCCACCTCTGCTGGCATAGGACCCTCCCATCCCCAAAACCTGCCCCCCAGGAGTCTGCCCAAAATCTCCAGGAATTTCCTAACCTAGATCTAGCAACAGTTGTTGTTGAATAATTTCATGACAGCCCACATGACGACAATCAACCGGTTAGGAATGTAAAAGTGGACAGGAAGGCTTGGTTTGGTTTTGCTTCAGGAATGCGGATCTATCTGCCAGGAAAAGCGAAAAGCGAAACGCACTCAGTATAAATTGAGTTGTTCAGATCAGCTGAATGTAAACACTGTCGGGTCTTGAACTTTCAATTTGGTAGTGATTCATATCTCTCCTCCGGCTTCTCTCTATGGCTCTGCACATTGCTAAGTATTAAGGAGGTCTGATTTCATGCTGGGCTACCAGGAAGGTGGGTATCAGAACGGATTTTCCCCTTGGTTGCGTTGGTCTTCCCAGAGCATCGCGCGCATGACCAGATCTGCATCTTTTGAAGGGAGACAAGAGTACAAAACGATGCCCCCTTACATATTATATACATATTTTGTGTGTGTAATTAATGATGTGATAGGGGAAGAAGAGCCTGCCCTCTTCCTCTCCAACCCAGTCAACGCCTGGCTGTTCCAGGGCTTCTGGCCCTTCAGCAGAGCGCAAAGGTGGGTGCAGGGAAGAGGAGTGCATCGAACATTCTAAATTAGAGGTGAGCACAACATCTTACACTCTGTACATTTCAAAAAGTCAATATCCATCAGCTTTATTTGACTGTTAATGGAAATGTTGGGGGGAAACAAACCTGAAACATGGATTTTTTTTCGGTTCTTCCCCCCACTGTTTCCCAAGCCCTTGGGACCTTGGGAAATGGAGCAGCAGTGACGTAGGAGGTTAAGAGCTCGTGTATCTAATCTGGAGGAACCGGGTTTGATTCCCCGCTCTGCCGCCAGAGCTGTGGAGGCTTATCTGGGGAATTCAGATTAGCCTGTGCACTCCCACACATGCCAGCTGGGTGACCTTGGGCTAGTCACAGCTTCTCGGAGCTCTCTCAGCCCCACCCACCTCACAGGGTGTTTGTTGTGAGGGGGGAAGGGCAAGGAGATTATAGGGCTTCTTTGAGTCTCCTTACAGGAGAGAAAGGGGGGATATAAATCCAAACTCCTCCTCCTCCTCCTCCTCCTCCTCCTCCTCCTCCTCCTCCTCCTCTTCTTCTTCTTCTTCTTCTTCTTCTTCTTCTTCTTCTTCTTCTTCTTCTTCTTCTTCTTCTTCTTCTTCTTCTTCTTCTTCTTCTTCTTCTTCTTCTTCCTCAGTGGGGAGAACTGCCCCTGCCAGGCAGGGGTGTGTGTGTGTGTGTGGGGGGGGGAAATGGTGCCCGGGACAAAATTGTATCCAGGCCCCACTCTCCACAGGCCCCACTCCCTGCAGAGACCCCTGCAGAGACCCATCCACCAGAGAGCCCCACCCACTTACTTTATTTCTGTCGGCAGCCAGCCTGGTCCGGCTGCCAGGGCCTGGCTGGTGGGTTGGGGCAGGGGAACAGGGGAAAGGGGAGGGGTGTGTGGACCCCCCCCCCATGGAGCCCCCTCACAGAGCCGCCCCCACCTCCTTATTTTATTTCAGGCGGTAGTCGGCTGAAAAAATAGCCTGCTCCAGCCACCGGGCCTTACTGGTGGGGCAGGGCAGGGTGAGGAGGGAAGGGGGAGGGGTGTGGGGGCAATTTCCACCCCATGTGACCCAACCCCATTACCACTACGCCACTGTTTCCCAAGCTCCTGAGACCTTAGAACAGGGGTCCCCAAACTTTTTAAACAGGGGGCCAGTTCACTGTCCCTCAGACTGGTGGAGGGCCGGACTAAAAAAAACTATGAACAAATTCCTATGCACAAATGATTGTAAAATGTTTGATTTCATCTTTCAGCCTTTCTGTCATGGTCTATTTAGAACAGTGACCAAAGTATGTCAAGTACAGGGTGGGCTCCAAATATTGTTGGGGAGGCTGTGGAATACCTTCCCCTGTAAAAAAAAAAAGCAGACCTTTCCCACTGAAGCATTCCATCTAACCCAGGATCAGGTATCTTCCTGGGTTCTTCCTCCCTAGCAGCCAGTGAGCGATTCACCAGCCTGGCTGATGCCAATGGGAGTGAGGCGGAACAGAAAGCCTGAGAGCAACACATGGAGTAGCCGAGAGGGAAGGGTGGAGCAGGAGTTGCCACGTGTAAGGTTGCCAACTCTGGGTCAGAAAATTCATGGAGATTTGGGGGTGCCATCATGTAATTGCAATCAACAGCCGTTGGGGCTGGTTCCTCCTCTCCCTCGAGCCCCCACTGCACATGAATGGAGCCATCGCCGCCCGGCATGGCGGGCCGGATAAATGCCTTCAGGGGGCCACATTTGGCCCCCGGGCCGTAGTTTGGGGACCCCTGGCTTAGAAAGTGTCAACAGAGGAGAGAACTCCATGCTGTGCTGAGCCTGCCTGGGGGTACATGGAGTTATCTGTCTCCTCCCCCTCCTTCTGCTGGCTTCCAAGTTCACATGACACATGCAGCTAGCCACAGGGAACATCCTAGAGGAGCATCTGGTTTACAGCACGAATTAGGAAACATGACTGTTGATTATTTACGAACAGACATTCGTTCTGCATGCTCTGATCCTACCCCTACATCCTGATCAACCCTCGCATCCGGATCAATGCCTGTCTTCTTTGCCGAACATCGACCTGCTCATGGTGTGGACTTCGCTTATGGACATTGCTTCCTCTCTTGCCACTTGATCATCACCAGTCTTGCGAGCTCAGCCCAATCTCCTTATGAATTGCTCAGTCTGAACACAGCTGATTGGGATTGCTGTTGTCTTCACTTCCCGGCAACACCATACATTATTTAAACATGATAATCTCCACTAATCCCTTATTTTCCTTATGTTTTACAATCTGTCACAGGCCTTTTCTACATTCATTGAGAAGGCCCCAGTAGGTTTGGTGAGTTCAACCCGCAGAAGAAATTTTGATTCTTTCTGCCTGTGTTGTCTGGCTACCAGAATCCCTTTCCAAATGGCTACCTGTTTTATTCAATTAAACTCCCCTTGTACACCCTGGAGGAATTTCACGTCTTCCACCAATACTTCACATACTGGAATTGATTTGTGGAAATGTTATCATGAAAGGCTTTGCTTAAAAAGTTTATCTAGCATGAATAATTTTGGAAGATTCAAGACATGATTGACAAACCACTCAATCCAGTGTGTTTGCATTTAAATTAGTTTAAATTCTTGACCTAGAAATGCTACTTTAAATTAGTTTCGTTTAGCTCTCTTGCCACTTGGTCGTCAGTCTTGCTAGCTCAGCCCAATTGTTTTATGAATTGTTTAAATTCTTGACCTAGAAATGCTTGTTGGAAGTACCATTAGTTAAAAAACAAGAAGAAAAGGGGTAATAATGGCTCAAGTCATGAGCTTGTGTACTGCTGTATGTAAGATGCTTTGCTGACCTCCGCTGCAAGGGGGAGGGGAGGGCAGCGATTCTCAGCGCCTGCCCATTGGAGGGGTGGGCCAGAGCGGCGAGGTGGGAAAAATGACCCCGGTTCTGCTTCCAAGGAATTTTTCATGGCAGTGGAAGCCACTGGAGCAACAAAGGGGCATTTCAAAAGAACCTCAACTTTGACGGTTTCTGAAATTCGCGAAGCAAAGCCAATTCTGCAGGGCAGCGCTGGGGCAACAACGTGGCAGACACGCTGCAGCAGCGGGAGCCGTGAAGAACTCCCGGCTGCATTGGACAATTCTCTGCGCTAACAATGGGGCATTTTTCCTGTGAAAAATCAGCCATGGAGAAGCAGGGGAAGAGAGAAAGTCTGCTTAAGAGCAGCACTGGCATAGTGGTTAGGAGCAGGTGCATTCTAATCTGGAGGAATCGGGTTTGATTCCCCGCTCTGCCACTTGAGCTGTGGAGGCTTATCTGGGGAGTTCAGATTAGCCTGTGCACTCCCACACACGCCAGCTGGGTGACCTTGGGCTAGTCACAGTTCTTCTGAGCTCTCAGCCCCATTCACCTTACAGGGTGTTTGTTGTGAGGGGGGAAGGGCAAGGAGTTTGTAAGTCCCTTTGAGTCTCCTTACAGGAGAGAAAGGGGGGGATAAACCCAAACTCTTCTTCTTAAGCTTCTCCTACCCCCTTCACGCGTCTCCCCTAACTGAAGTCTCCAGATGTGGGGCAGGGAATTATCTTACTTTGAAAGTCCTTTTCATATGTTCAGTGGAGATCTGGAATCCCAGACATGGGTATCTTCCCAATGGCTAATTTGTCCTAGTGGTAGATTTAATTATTTGCGTGTCCAAGATTAATTCCATACTTTGTCCAGCTGAATGGAGAAACAAAGCTAAGCTAGATAGACTAACAACCGGATACCGGAGAAGACATCTTCAGGTGCTCCAGTGCGTAGGTCCCAAGCCCAGAGAGGCAAGTAGTTTCTCCCCACCACCTATGGGGTCTTTAGCAGGAAGAAATGCCTGTATATTTCAGCCATACATTTATTTGCTTTATTTATTTGCAAAGTTTGTATCCTGCCCTTACACGGGCTACCAAGGTGGCTAACCATTTCAACATACACGATAACATCATATTTTAAAACCATTAAAATCAACCCTCTTCCCAAGCACACATCATTAAAACAATTTTAAAGAGAGTTAAAGAACATACGAAACATGAACAAGATCAGTTGGGACAAAAGGGATTACTGCTAGAATGCTTCTGAGATCTGTCGAGATTAGGCCAGCCCGGGAACATAATTATTCATTAATTTTTGTGCGTGCTTTCATTTCTTGTTTAATGTTCTGCATTGCTTGACTTACATCTTCAGACAGGACAGAACATGGAAAGCACTTGGTTAAATCTTGTTAAGAATATTTTAGGCCATTCCATTTTGCTTTCACCTCAAATATTATTTACATCATTGTTTGGAAGTTCTCAGATTTGTTTTCCCGGCAATGCAGTTCTCATTTCCCTTTGTCCTGTAATGATTTCTTTCCACTCACTTACAAACACTGTAAAATCTTTCTTCTTCTCTCTCCAGAACTTACTTCAAGGATTTAGCGGTTTGAACTAATTCAGAATATTTCTGACATAGAAAGAGGTCTTTCCCAAGAAGCTTTTATTGATGGGCTGTCAAAAAAAATATGTTTGTGGTGTGCATTGCTCAAAGTGCAAATTAAAATTCCCCACCTGCTGGACTCTTCTGTTATATAAGCTTAGGCAGAGATGGTCCTGGCATGAAGCAAAATGAGACAGTGGCCACAGACCAAACAAAATGATGTATAAAAAGAGCAGACCACTATGGATATCGCCTTAGAATTTTGTTTATTCATTTTTCTTTTTAATGAAGTTATGATTGAGAATTCAATTAAGAACAGGAGAATGGTGGCAGGAAAGGTGGGGGGTGCTTAATCCTTTCCCATCCTCTCATGTCTCTATTTCTCTATAACAGGGGTCTTCAAACTATGGCCCTCCAGATGTTCATGGACTACAATTCCCATCAGCCCTGCCACTTGGCCATGCTGGCAGGGGCTGATGGGAATTGTAGTCCATGAACATCTGGAGGGCCATAGTTTGAAGACCCCTGCTCTATAAGCTCACACCTTAATATTTTTTCCCTACCAGTGGTGAGGACCGTATGTGGCTACCATGTCGTCTCCTAACATGAAGAAAAACAGCTACTGGGAGGATGGTTTTGAAATGGCAGGGGCAGGAAGAAACCGCTTTTATACAACTCTTGAGGAAAATACTGAGGATAAGGGGGAAACCCCCCTCCTACTCCTGGAACTGGTTCAAGATGTCTTCTGAGGGAAGGCAAGAGAGACACCAAGGTGAAGAGTGCGTACCACCACCTCCAGAGATGACAATCCATAGCTTCAAACAGTTTATCCTGTTGACAGCTTCATCTTGCAAAATTGGTTTGGATCTCTTGACAGGAAGACAATGTCTTAAATAAATAAATGATGGATCAGATATCCCTTATCCACCCCCCCCCACACACACACACACATACACCTCAGGGTTATCGTTTATCTGCTGCCAGAGAAGCAGAAGAGGAGTTTGGATGTATATCCCCCCTTTCTCTCCTGTAGGAGACTCAAAGGGGCTTAGGGCAACAGGACATGCGAGTATCCGAGCACAGTTCCCCCTCACTCTGCCCCTGCCAGAGGGGCTACCCTTGCCAGCATTCCCTTCCCTCTCCATCACTCAAGGTAAAGCAGGGGGCCCAAAGTGGTATTCTTTCAATGCTGAAATATCCCTTCTGGCTTCATAAACCAAAGTGATGTCACCATGTCCTGCAACCCTAATGCCACGCCCCTCCACACCCACACCCACACCCACACACGCCACACACGCCACACACGCCCACACACACACACACACACACACGTACGCTTGTTCACTTTAGCAACGATTTACGGCACAGGTGTCAAACTCGCGGCCCTCCAGATGTTATGGACTACAATTCCCATCATCCCCTGCCAGCATGATGCTGGCAGGGGACGATGGGAACTGCAGTTCGTAACATCTGGAGGGCCGCGAGTTTGACACCTGTGATTGACGGGATAAGAAGCATCCAGCGATGGAGAGGCATCCGAATGGAATGTTTAAAGAAAGATAAATCTGTACACTACACAATGCTGATTAACATTTGCAGTCAACCACACACACTACAATCAAGAATGTGGAAACTATATTGTTTGGAGCAGAGTTTTCCGGACCTGTAGGTCACATCCCACTAATGGGTCACAAAACCTACTGAAGTGGGTCACAAGCTTTTCTTGACTTGTGGGGTTATTCCTTATCTCTCCTTGCCTGGTGCCTAGCTAAACTCACACTGAATCTCTGAAGTTTTTCCCCCCCACAGGAGTTCCTTGCCTTACTGTGTTGCATTTCCCCCCCTTTTTTTTATCCACCCCTCGCTGTTTCCTTTGATGTTAATACCACCTAGCTGTTCCTCAGCAGGTTGGTCACTGAGGCGTGTTTTAAAAGCCATTTGTGAACTGTCTGCCTGTTGTAGGAAATGGCTAAAGGAATGGTCAGGAAAATTATTTGTGCTTTACTCCTCTCTGCTTCAGATGTGCCATTTGGCCGCTGGGAAGTAATGGAATGAGCTTCTTGTACCTTCCTCTTATATAAGCCTATATTATTTTTCAATCCAAGGACGATCTCTCGGGTGCGCTGTCCAAGTCTATATCTCTCAAGCTTAAAATGCCAGCTTCATTCCTTGCCTCACACCGGCCATTAACGGAGACAGAATGTGGGGACTCTGGATAGGACATAGCGATCTGAACTGATTGTAGCTCTTTTTGCACAAGTTGCCTGAAATGTTTGCAGAATGTTTGCAAAACATTTTCAGCCCCCCCCCCCCAATTTGTTCACACTCATCTCCTTAAACATTGGGCCTTTCCCCACTTACCATTTGCGGAGCGCTACCCGCAGCGCGAGTCATTTCTAGCACGGGGCCGTGTTCCCCACTGCCCCGGGCTCTGCACGAGGTCATGAAAGGTGCCGGTTTATCAGCGCCAGAAATGACTCGCACTGAGGGGGCGGGAGAGCGGCAGAGTCGGGACGGTTGCGTTGTCGCCGCCCGGACTCATGGGGAGCGCCGCTGGACCCCGCGCTATTTGGGCAGAGTAGCGCGCAGCAAACAGTAAGTGGGTAAAGGGCCATTTATGGCTGTTATGAGGGTATTTTTCTCTCCTTTTTGGCTACTTGTAGAATTGACGCTTTGAAGACCCGATGCATAGGTTGTCTGTTGCTGTGTGTAATCAATACGTTGAAGATTTAACCTTTTTTTTAAAAAAAAAAAACAGAATGATGAAAATAAAGAGGCAAGGGGGGATGGAGTGAGCTCAAGGACATGATAAAATGGCACAGAAGGGAACATTTAGGAACGGCACAGAGGCATGGAAAACACAGCAGGAAAGACAGAACATTTTAAACATGCCCACACAGCAAGGGGAAGACATTTTGAAAATGTTTCACTCCAAAGAATCACCATAAAAAGGTTTTTAGATAAAATGTTACCAGGCTAGAAATAAAACGTTTTGGAACGTGAGGGGAAAAAAAACAATGCAGAACTTTGTGGAGGAAGCATTTTATTTCATGCCTCAAACTGTTTTAAAAGATTTGTGTGGAAAGGGCTGATCAGAAGAAAACAGAAGGAAAAACATGTAGGCTCATTCCGCACATGCAGAATAATGCACTTTCAAACTGCTTTCAGTGCTCTTTAAAGCTGTGTGGAATAGCAAAATCCACTTGCAAACAGTTGTGAAAGTGTATTGTCGAAAGTGGTTTGTGAAAGTGGCTTGAAAATGCATTATTTTGTGTGTGCGGAAGGGGCCGTAGAAACAGATATGCATCCCAAAAGGAGAAATGTTCCACTGAAGTAAAATGGAATGGGGGGGGGGGGGTTCTAAATCAGTATTGAAAGAGAGAGGAGCTTACGGGTTAAACTTGCGCCTCACCATAAGGTTGGAAACCAGTGGTTTTGTGTGAGCTTGATCTGAGGCTGATGTGGGCAGGGTTAACAAAAAAAAAGTCATTAGAATATGATTGAACCAGCTTATCACTTCAAGTGACAAAGCTGTTGGCCTCTATCATGTCAGCCGTAGGGTGAAGGGCAGCATGACTGAATACCCCACCACATATAAAATCATTGCACTCAAAAAGAGGAAATATCATGGAGGCGGGTAAGCTAAACCCATTGCGTGTGACTTAAAACATGAGCAATGATGACTACGCTATACTCTTGAGCTGGGTTTTTTCCCCTCAAATGTCAAAGATAAATGCTCAAAATCAGACCAAATGCTACTCTGAAAACAACTGCACTATTCCCCCTTCTAAATTTGTCTATGAATTAGTGCCATTTGACTGGAGATAGATTTGTACCATGTGGCCTTTGTAGCAATACTTTGGAAAGAAAATACCAAACGTGGAACAGCTACAAATAGCCATGATTTTGCCCTCCTGGTATAAACACTACCAATGTGCATAAGCACTCTGCAGAGGCAAAAGATTTGATAATACTACCGTCTCTGGAGCAGCAGTGGCATAGGAGGTTAAGAGCTCGTGTATCTAATCTGGAGGAACCGGGTTTGATTCCCAGCTCTGCCGCCTGAGCTGTGGAGGCTTCTCTGGGGAATTCAGATTAGCCTGTGCACTCCCACACACGCCAGCTGGGTGACCTTGGGCTAGTCACAGCTTCTCGGAGCTCTCTCAGCCCCACCTACCTCACAGGGTGTTTGTTGTGAGGGGGGAAGGGAAGGAGTTTGTAAGCCCCTTTGAGTCTCCTGCAGGAGAGAAA
The DNA here is from genome assembly GCF_021028975.2 of Sphaerodactylus townsendi. Lineage (NCBI taxonomy): Eukaryota > Metazoa > Chordata > Lepidosauria > Squamata > Sphaerodactylidae > Sphaerodactylus > Sphaerodactylus townsendi. Next base: position 12,121,787 of record NC_059435.1, on the reverse strand, counting down.
GGGGGATATAAATCCAACTCTTCTTCTTCTTCTTCTTCTTCTTCTTCTTCTTCTTCTTCTTCTTCTTCTTCTTCTTCTTCTTCTTCTTCTTCTTCTTCTTCTTCTTCTTCTTCTTCTTCTTCTTCTTCTTCTTCTCTGCACAATTCTCTGTTCTGCCTCTTTCCCAGTCAGCTTTAACCGAGAGCAGGTAATTCAGCTCCTTGCTCTTCACCAGATGTGATTTGATCACTCATCCTTCCCAAGCAGGTGGGTGTACAATGGGAGATTGCCTGCCCTGGTCTCCCATTGCTGCCCTTTTCAGCTGTGGGAGAAACTGGGTTAAAAAAATGGCAACACAGCAAGGTCACAGTGTCACTTCCAGTCATGTAAACAGAAGTGACACCACACATTGCTGTGATGTTCCGATAACCCTCCCAAAATTTGGAATATGCTGCCACAGGAGGTGGTGATGGCCACTAACCTGGATAGCTTTAAAAGGGACTTGGACAGATTTATGGAGGAGAAGTCGATCTATGGCTACCAATCTTGATCCTCTTTGATCTCAGATTGCAAATGCCTTAACAGACCAGGTGATTGGGAGCAACAGCCACAGAAGGCCATTGCGTTCACATCCTGCATGTGAGCTCCCAAAGGCACCTGGTGGGCCACTGCGAGTAGCAGAGCTGGACTAGATGGACTCTGGTCTGATCCAGCTGGCTTGTTCTTATGTTCTTAAAATGGGTTTGCAGCAGCAGCATGTGGTGTTGAGCAAAGCCCAGCTCCATCCTCAGAAGATTCCAGCAGTTGGAAGCCCTTGCTTAATGCCCCAAGCAAAGTACACACATCTGCTATGGGTCATGGTGGATAGTGGCATGGACTAAGGAGTTGATGCCACTCACCTTTTGTACTGCCGATGGCTGGCACATTGATGCTCTCCTCATTATGCTGCCTTAAGCAGTCATTTTGCTGGCTTGGCTCAGATGCAAAACAATTGTGCCATGAGTGGAGGAGGTTTTCTATAGTATCTCTGCATGATTCCCAGCTCTGGACTTGCCGCCTCCAAATGAATTAAGGCATCCAGAACACTGATACATAAACATGGGGTGGGTTTCTCGAAGGGTAGGTGATTTGTTACAATAAAGTCAACCTTTTGTGGTGTAAGAGTAGCGTAACTCCAATTTAATTCCAGAAATGCAAGTTTGCCTTGGCAGTCAGGAGTTTGGGAAATAGCATTTGAGACATAAAGATCCCATAATTGTGTACCTTACCAGGTTCAGCTCGGGAGAATGATGCAAAACATGCTTCTAGCTGTTATGCAAATTGTGTTCATGGCATTGACTCAACTGTCTAAAGCTATACATTCAAATCTCACTGCCCATGATGGTAGGGAGTTTTTGAGGTCTTTGTTTTTGGTTTCTCAAGCAGATTTCAAGGCCGAATTATTAAACCCTTCTGGGCACAGTGAGGACTCTCTGAATTCTACCTTTCAGAACCCTTCAGCAAAATGGAAACTGGCCAGTGGGTAGCAGTCGGCCTTTGACGAGTTGTTTTAGTTATGGTTCCTTGCTCTACCCACCCATGAATCATTAGAATAGTCTTAAAGTGGACCAACTCCCACAGCATTTGGTACATTTATTGTACACTTAAAATTAGAATAGAATAGAATAGAATCTTTATTGGCCAAGTGTGATTGGACACACAAGGAATTTGTCTCCGGTGCATATGCTCTCAGTGTACATAAAAGAAAATACATTTGTCAAGAATCATAAGGTACAGCACTTAATGATTGTCATATAGGTCTAGTAAGCAATCAGGAAACAATCAATAGTAATAAAAACATAAAATGTAAAATCATAAAATAAAATGAAATGTCAGCACAGGCTATAGTCATACAGTCATAATTGGGAGGAGATGGGTAATAGGAATGATGAAAAAAGTAGTGCAGTAATTATATAATAAATATATAATAAATAGTTTGACATTATCGAGGGAATTATTTGTTTAGCAGAGTGATGGCATTCGGGAAAAAACTGTTCTTATGTCTAGTTGTTAGCGACGGGAATGACCGTTTGTGGCGCAGGAGTAGAGGTGGACGCGGCAATTTTCTCCTGGCCTGGTGGGCCTGTCAAATATTAATCACGGAGAGGTAAAAAAAGGTTGCCCGCAGCTGCATGAGGGAAAGGCAAATGTTACAAATCTAATTTAGATTGCGTATCCAAGACCCGGGTGGTGGCCTGAGCAAATTACCTCAGGAACTCTGAAGCCCTTACGGTGAAGCAGTGCCATTTTTTATAAGAGAGGCAACCATCGAGAGCGGGTTGATTTGTGCACTTCCAGGAGAGCAGAGGGACCTTAAAGAATACAGACTTCGACTAGTGTGGATAATTGAAATAATCATTCAGGAATCTGGGGGCACCTGAAAGACTGACATATTTTTGTATCCGCATCAGCTATGCTGGATCAGAGCCCACTTCTTCAGTGGCACGAGGTAGATTCTCAATTCACAAGTTACACACACACATACTGTGTGCAGAAAAAGGTTGGGAATTGTGGGATCAAAAGAATACAGGGTCAGACTAAGGGTGCTTCCGCACTTACTGTGTTGTACCGGTTTCTACTCAGGTTCAACTCAGTGTATCCCGCGACTACAAATCCGAGCTCCACCGCTGTTCCTTGTTCCTCTGCTCCCCCCCGCTGAACCGCTGACGATCCCTTGTCAGATGCGCGAGTTATGAACTCGCGACTTCGCTGGTGGAACAAAGGTCGATATCAGCCAAGTTTCCGGGAGAATGCTGGACGCGATCGAAATGACACCGCATCCATTCAACCAGTATCAGGCAGCCGGGCTGCCTGTTCGCGATCGCGCAGAACGGGAGAGTCGTGGATGCATAGGCAGAGAGAGCTGGCGAGCTTTTTTTAAATACAGTTTCCCTCCACGCTTTCGAAGCTTTCACGATATCGGTAGATGTGGTTCAAAGTGGACGGTGGGAGAAATCACTGACTGGAAAAATTTTGGCGCCAAAGCTTACAGAGTCCGACCATCGACCGGAAGTAGTTCAGCTGTGTCAATGCTACTGCCGAGCTGTGGACGTGATCGCGAGAACTGTAAAAAAAAACACAAAGAACGTTCCCGTTTCCCTCCGTAACACAAGCGCCAGTCACGATCGAGGAGCGAAACAGGTACCTGCCCACTTAGCTCAGTTCCAGGGGGCCAAGGAAGTTGCTGTGCGGACAGCCAGGAATCGTCCCCCATTGAAGGGAACCGAGTCGACCTTCACTCCCTTTTGTAGTGCGGAAACACCCTAAGAGAGCAAACTCTGGGCTGGGAAATTCCTGGATATTTGGGGAGGAACTGTGTCAAGCACAGGGTTCGTGGAGGGGACGGACTTTAGAGGGCTATGATGCCATAAAGGCCCCTCTCAGAAGCAGCTATTTTCTCCAGGAAAACCCCCGCATTCATGTCCGAAGCTCCGCTCCTCCGTTTGTGGGTTTTAAAAACATTTTAGTGCTTTTTTCTGTTTTTGGCCTGCAGGGGGCGCATTGTTTGGGCTAGCTGTGCAGCACCAAACTTTCAGGGCTTGTTTGGGGGACCCTCCTGATGATACCACCCGGGTTTGGTGAGGTTTGGTTCAGGGGGTCCAAAGTTATGGACTCCCAAACGGGGTGCCCCCATCCTCCATTGTTTCCAATGGGAGCTAATAGCCTAGGGGCGGGTGGGGGTGTGGCCCTCCCTGAACCCCGCCCCCATAAAAAATCTATACCTATGTCCCTGGCATCTACAAAAGCCAGGCAGGTTTGTAACTGTAGAATGAAGGGGAAATAGGAAAGGCTGAAAGAAAAAGCTGTCCCGATCCAACCGACAGAGTATGAAGATCCAGGTTTGTCATTGCTACAGGTAAAATTCAATATAATTGAATAGAGAAATTAAGACTTAAGGAAGTAACAGTCTATGAACAGCCTTTGCCACTTCAAGCATCTGAGGAACTGGGCTCAGTACTTGCTCAACAAAAACGTATACCAGGACATAAGCTTGTTAGATTTTAAAGGGCCAGAAGAGTATTATCCAGTTTTGCTGCACTTAAGTAACTGTTTAAACCATCAGATTTATTTACATTAGGAAAACCCAGAATTTTCCAAGAATTTCAGCAGATTAATCACCTACCTTGTAATCCATTAAACTATAGATACAAGGTAAATAATTTTGCATATCAGTGAAACACCTTTTCATTCTCTCTCTCTCTCTCTCTCTCTCTAAGATAACATGTATGCAGGGGTGGAGCGAGGGGGAGCTGCGCGCAGTGGTGGGATCCAAAAATTTTAATAACAGGTTCCGATGGTGGTGGGATTCAAGCAGTGGCGCCGCCGCCCACACGCACCTCCAGTCCCTATTGGGCAGGGAGGTTGCTTTAGTAACCCCTTCTCGGCGCTCAGAAAAAATTACTAACCCCTTCTAGAGAAGTGGTGAGAACTGGTTCGATCCCACCTCTGGCTGCGCGCGCTCTGTGCCCCTGCTGCAGCATCACCTGCCCACCCCCGCCCCACCTGCCCCGCCCCATATATGCAGCCTTGAGAAAGAAAGATGGGCTAAAAATGTGATAGGTTGATTTATTACATGGCAGGAGACAAATTTTAAAAGCTCAGTGCCTTTTTAAAAAGATTCTGCTTCTCCACTTTCTGATACTGACCTGGCAGATATCCTCCAAGATGTCTGACTGTGTATAGGAGTGTATACCAAGTTAACTAGCTGAGAAGAGTGTAAGGACTAGAAGAAGAAGAAGAAGAAGAAGAAGAAGAAGAAGAAGAAGAAGAAGAAGAAGAAGAAGAAGAAGAAGAAGAAGAAGAAGAAGAAGAAGAAGAAGAAGAAGAAGAAGAAGAAGAAGAAGAAGAAGAGTTTGGATTTATATCCCTCTCTTCTACTGCTCCTGTAGGGAGACTCAAAGAGCCCCAGATAATCTTCCTTTGCCCCTTCCCCTGGCACTACAACAAACACCCTGTGAGGTGAGTGGGAGCATTGAGAGAGCCCGAGAAGCTGTGACTAGCCTTCCAAGGTCACCGGCAGTTGGCACTGTGGGAGCATACATAAGGAGGCTAACTTGAATTCCCTCAGATAAGCACTCCACAGCTCAGGGCGGGCAGAGGCTGGGAATCAAACCCGGGTTCCCTCCAGGACCTGGACTTAGATACAAGCCGAAGGACTCTTAACTTCCTACGCCACTGCTGCTCTCTCAATACTGACTACATTCAATACTACATTCAGTATTGAATACTGAACACTAAACTAGTGGATGTGAACTGAAATCTGCCTGCTCCTAACCACCTCTCCACTGTTTCAGTTAAGGTTGCAGCCTCCTTAGCACATTTACCAGAGGAAGGCTGGACTGGGCTTCCTTCTGCATAAACACGCGTAGGGCTGTCCTCCACTATTTCAATAAAGCTACCAATAAAAAGGATTCAAGCAAACAGTCCCAGTAGAAATACTGGCGGTACAGAAGAATAACCTCCCCTGCATTTCCAATGAGACATCTTTCATTATTAGCACCAAAACTCTTCCTGTCTATGGAAAACAGTGAATAACACTGCTGTATCTAAGAAACCAACCGCGGTGTGAAAACTGTGGATAAATGGTGACATTTTAATAGCAGTCACTATAATTGTTCTGCAGTCAATCAATTCCGCTCCCCCACCCCTCCTTATCTGGCTTTGGTAAATGGCTTATTAAGAATGCCTTTGTCTTTGACTGAAAGCAGGGGCACAAATGTACAGATGCCGGTCCAAATCAAATGAACCACCGTCATGGGCACTAAGATGACACAGCTGGCTGGCATTAATTGCAAAAGGCTTCAGTTTAGAAGGAGGCACACGCAAAACTCAATACGGTCCATTGCTTGGGCTCTAAACTTGACACCTGTATCAGCATCACTGAAAACAGGTTACATCCCACAGGACTGCCATCAGTATGTTCTAAGGTAGGGGGGCATCTGCCTGGGCCCAGAGCTGCTCACGTGGACCACTGCCACTGGTCCCTGCCAGCACACTTTTTTGCTACATGCTAGTGGCCCTTGCCACTTGCTTGCAAGCTCTCAACATCATACAAGGGTCAGTGCTATCAGTCACAGACCAGGAAAGGGATTTGGGCGTCTTAGTTGATAGTTCCATGGGAATGTCAACTCAATGCATGGCAGCTGTGAAAAAGGCAAACTCTATGCTGGGGATCATTAGGAAAGGAATTGAAAATAAAACTGCAAAGATTGTCATGCCCTTATATAAAGCAGTGGTGCGACCGCACTTGGAGTACTGTGTCCAGCTCTGGTCACTGCATCTCAAAAAGGATATTGAGGAGATAGAAAAAGTGCAGAGAAGGGCAACAAGGATGATTGAGGGACTGGAGCACCTTCCCTATGAGGAGAGGCTGCAGCGTTTGGGACTCTTTAGTTTGGAGAGGAGACGTCTGAGAGGGGATATGATTGAAGTCTATAAAATTATGCGTGGGGTAGAAAATGTTGACAGAGAGAAATTTTTCTCTCTTTCCCACAATACTAGAACCAGGGGGCATACACTGAAAATGCTGGGGGGAAGAATGAGGACTAATAAAAGGAAACACTTCTTCACGCAACGTGTGATTGGTGTTTGGAATATGCTGCCACAGGAAGTGGTGATGGCCACTAACCTGGAAAGCTTTAAAAAGGGCTTGGACAGATTTATGGAGGAGAAGTCGATTTATGGCTACCAATCTTGATCCTCTTGATCTGAGATTGCAAATGCCTTAACAGACCAGGTGATCGGGAGCAACAGCCGCAGAAGGCCATTGCTTTCACATCCTGCATGTGAGCTCCCAATGGCACCTGGTGGGCCACTGCGAGTAGCAGAGAGCTGGACTAGATGGACTCTGGTCTGATCCAGCTGGCTTGTTCTTATGTTCTTATGTTCTTATCCTTTGCTCCTGGCTTCCTGGTCTGCCCACTGCTGCTAGAGAAGAGTGTGCAGATACTGAAGGTCACAGTAGTGGTACTCCCAGGTGTGTCCACATTCTAGTGCCACTTGGAAAGGGCATGCAGGAGGCTAAAGGAGGCATTAAGATCAGGCAGGAAGATGATCCATAGGCAGATGAGTGGGTTGCATTGGTGGGGCAGGAACACAGATGTGAGTTGGTGTCCTGGTTGTGAGCATAGGAGGGGAAGGAGGACTTGAGCATTCTCTGCCCAGATGCATGGAAACCTGGAACCGGCCCTGAATATCAGGCAATGTGATAATACACTGTGGAGGTTTATAATGCTTTGGGAGCCTCAGGCAATGATTGGCTGAGCTGCCCTGATGTCAGGGAAGGAAGAGGAGTCTCTGGACTCTACAAAAGAGAAGGGGAAGGAGAAGGACTTTGGGAGGAGGACATGAGGAAGGAGCAGGCAGGTAGGGATGCCAGTCTCCAGGTGGGTCCTGGAGATCCCCTGGAATTACAGCTCATCTCTAGCTGATGGAAATCCGTTCCTCTGGGAAAATGACTGCTTTGTTGGCTGGACTTGCCACAAAAGTGACAAAAGTTGACCCAACATTGATTCTGTTGGAATAAGCGACTTCTGCCTGCCTGGACACTGCGGGGTGCTGTGTATCTCACTCTAACTGTGATGTTGCCTCTCTTGTTTGCCCTACTTGTCTGGGCCAGGAGACCGCCCACTAACATCCTTTCTTCCCCATGCTGGTTTCACTTCTGTCCTAGCCTTTGACCTGAGCGCATGGTCAATGGCAGCCTGCCACAGTGGGGCCTTTCCCACTGTAGCATCCTCTCACCTGCACACACATGACGGCGCGTTAGTTGTGCTTTTCGCACTTGTCGTAGGGAAAGTAATCTCTTTAGGCACGAGGGTTTCTTTTCTATCTACCTTTTCCTGGAAATGTAAAGCTTTCGTGAACTGGAGATGCTTGAATAAATGTAAGTTTTACCTTTTACCTTTATCTCTTGGGAAGTTTCTATAAACTGCACTCACACACACTACTGGGCAGATCCGTGACTCTAAACTAAATCTAAACAGGATTCAAGAGATTGTTAGAGGCAACAGGATTCGGGCATAATGCTGTAAGGCTCTGCTGTGGCACACTGAACTACTTTGGGGGCCAAAGCTGTGATAGCTTCATATGTCTGGCACATGGAATAAATTCGTCCTGTTCTCCTACTCAACAGAGAAGCAAGAGACTTGCCAGACAAGATTTGGTTTGGTGATTGAGAATAAACATTCAGCCCTTACCATCAGCACTGACTTGTTTTCCCTGGCCTACTGATCTTCTAACATGTCATCTCCCTTATCTCTTCCTCCACCTTCCTTGATTCTCAGCTGTTGCCAGCTTGGCCTTCTTCCTTTAGTCACTTTCTTCCCTTAACAAAATGAGGTAGTGGCAGGTAATGCGCCTCTTCCTAAGAACCTGGAGAGTGGCTCCAAGTAGCCATTCTGGCAGGGGCTGATGGGAATTGTAGTCCATAACATCTGGGGTGCCAAAGGTTCACCACCACGGGGGTAGATGATGCTACCCTTGATGGGCCTCTGGTCTGACTTACCCTCAGGCAGCTTCATCATGTCTTCAGCTCAAGAAGCATGGAAGGTCTCATGCTCTACCTCAGCATCCTTTTGCAAAAAGAAGAAGAGTTTGGATTTATATCCCCCCCTTTCTCTCCTGTAGGAGACTCAAAGGGGCTGGCAATCGCCTTTCCCTTCCCCCCTCACAACAAACAGCCTGTGAGGCAGGTGGGGCTGAGAGAGCTCAGAAGAACTGTGACTAGCCCAAGGTCACCCAGCTGGCATGTGTTGGAGTGCACCAGCTGATCTGAATTCCCCAGATAAGGCCCCCACAGCTCAGCGGCAGAGCGGGGAATCAAACCCGCTTCCTCCAGATCAGAATGCACCTGCTCTTAACCTCTTACATCACTGCTGCTCCTTTGCTCCGATAGTGGGCGATGTGGAAGATATTCTACTGAGACACAGGAGTGCTGCTGCCAGTCAGAGCAGGCAATACTGCCCTTGATAGACCAAAGGTTAGTCTCAGCACAAGGTAGCTTCATCTGTTCAAGGAGGTGCCCATTACACCCCGCCTGCAAACCTTCAGAGGCCTCTGGCTAGCTGCCAGTGAGCATCAAATACTGAACCGGAAGACCTGATCCTGCCCTGACTGGTAGATGCTGTGACCTTGCAGTGGAAAGGTAGTGCATTGTACGTTTGATGCTACACCTACAATAGAATGGCAAATAATCTAGGCAAAGCACGAGGGGATAATGGGAACTGCCTTTTAATATAGAGAGATCCATTATTTATCAGGTGCAACTCTTAAAAATGAAGTCATTACAAAAAAATAAATTGGACTACAAAATCATGCATGTGCTACTAAGAATGACATTTAAAATTTTTAAAAGTACTGAATTTGGGTGTTACATTTGTTTTAAAAGACTTTTTTCTTTTTGCTGCAGCTGGGACAAAAATCTTTCTATCACAAGGAAGCTTAAGATTGTAATTGATGGGCAGCCCAGTCCAAAAGGTGGAGGCGGGGGGGGGGGGGTAAATGTGTTGGAATAAGCGACTTCTGCATGCCTGGCCACTGGGGTGTGTGTGTGTGTGTGTGTGTGTGTGCTGTGTATCTCATTCTAACTGTGTTGTTGCCTCTCTTGTTTGCCCTCCTTGTCTGGGCCAGGAAACCGCCACTAACTTCCTTTCTTCCTCCATGCTGGTCACTTCTGACCTGGCCTTCGTCCTGAGCACATGGACAATTACCTGCCTTAGTGGGACTTTCCCACTGAAGCACTCTCTCACTTCCACACACGTGATGGTGCATTAGAGCGCCCATTTGTTGTAGGGAAAGTAATTCCCAGATTAGGGTTTCTTCCTATCTACCTCTTACCTGGAACAAAGCTGTGAACTGGCGGTGCTTGAATAAATGTAAGTTTTACCTTATACATTTATCTCTTGGGAAGTTTCTATCAACTGCACTCACACACACTACTGGGCTGATCCATAATTCAACTAAATCTAACAAAATGGTCCTTGGGAGCAGCAGAAGGTTGCCCCTTCCACCAGCACAACAGGCACCCATGGTGGTGGAGAGAACAAATGTGTTGGCATCTGGTTGTCCAATAGCTCTGTGGCAGGCAAACTTGGATGTGAGTGCTGCCATGGAGCTCTGCTGACGGCTGAGCGGATGCGGCATGGAAGGCAGTAGGCTGGGGAATTCCCAGAAGTGCAGCCAACCATCTTCGGCTTCCATCAGTGTTCCAGCTTGGGAACACTGCCCTCTGACCCCGTAGTCCTACGCCCCAGTGCTCCTCCCCATCTAGATGGCACCCTTAAGAACATAAGAACATAAGAACTAGCCTGCTGGATCAGACCAGAGTCCATCTAGTCCAGCACTCTGCTACTCGCAGTGGCCCACCAGGTGCCTTTGGAAGCTCATGTGCAGGATGTGAAAGCAATGGCCTTCTGCTGCTGCTGCTCCTGAGCACCTGGTCTGAGATCAAAGAGGATCAAGATTGGTAGCCATAGATCGACTTATCCTCCATAAATCTGTCCAATCCCTTTTTAAAGCTTTCCAGGTTAGTGGCCATCACCACCTTCTGTGGCAACATATTCCAAACACCAATCACACGTTGCGTGAAGAAATGTTTCCTTTTATTAGTCCTAATTCTTCCCCCAAGCATTTTCAATGAATGCCCCCTGGTTCTAGTATTGTGAGAAAGAGAGAAAAATTTCTCTCTGTCAACATTTTCTACCCTATGCATAATTTTATAGATCTCAATCATATCCCCGCTCAGACGTCTCCTCTCCAAACTTAGTCTTAAAGATCTGTAGGTTTCCAGTCATGGAATGTAACAGAATATAAAGATGTAGGGTTAGGGTTAGGTGGGGGTGGCCAGCCCCAGGGGCTGATGGGAATTGTAGTCCATGAGCATCTGGAGCATCATAGGTTGGCCACCCCTGATGTAGGGTCATGATGCAAGATTCGAGTTTGAAATAGAGGTCTAGAAAACCTCTCCGTAGTCTCTTGCAAAAAAGCATGAGACAGAGAGATATGGAAACTTCCAATTCTTTCCCCCAAAGGTTTACATGTGAATAATAAGCCTGGCTTATATTCAAAAATGTTAAGCTTCATCCTACTGTTGTTATGCTTGGGTTGCGGCAAACATAAAGGCTAAAAGAGGGAATGAGTCTTCTAAAATATGCATGAGTTTTTTCCTCTTTGAAGATTTACTTTTGGAGAAGAAATGAAAGATCTCTCCGAAAGCAGGGAACTTGCTTCCAATCAGCCAAGAGGCAGCGTCTTTGAAGAAGTACGCTTGCCTTTCTCCCTAAAGGGTGCTACTTTCAAAGTAATGGTCCATATTTTTTTTTGCATGTTGTAAAGGCACTGGAGGAAGAAAGGAGAGCACATTGCTGTCCAGAGGGCAACACAGAGCCCTACAAATAGAATCATAGAATCATAGAGTTGGAAGAGACCACCAGGGCCATCAGATCCAACCCCCTGCCATGCAGGAACACACAATCAAAGATATATGCTCATCCAGCTTCTGTTTAAAAATCTCCAATGAAGGAGACTCCACTACACTCCGAGGCAGTGAATTCCACTGTCAAAAAGCCCTGACAGTCAGAAAGTTCTTTGCGTGCAGATGGTGAGACCCTTCTCCGGCAAATAATACACTAACAACGACAGGCTTGGAAAATGGATTGGGCCGCAGCCCAATTTATTAAATATTAATACAACTATATACATAGAAGCTGGGCAGCAAACGGGTCGCAACATCAAGCGATTCCCCAATCTCCATTGGGGCCACCTGCAGGAAGCTGGGAGCCCCAGGGGCGAACCCCCGGCTTCAACCCTTCCTGCTGCTGAGGGAGGCGGGCACTGGAGTTAAGCCTACTGTCTACCCATCTGCTCATTGTCCTCCCAAGCTTGCTGGGGTGCTTGTCAGGCACCAAGCTAAACTCTACCGGCTTGCCTACCGGCCCGCCACACACCCCGGCCCTTCCGCAGGGCACAAGCATGGGAGAAGACCGGCCGCCTGGCTCGGCTTCTCCCCCAGATGTTGCGACTCCTGTTGTCAAGCCGCCGGGCTGCGACAAATTATAAAGCAGAAACACATGCAATACAACAATCATGAAAAACATAGGGAGGGAGGGTGGGCCATGCCGTTCCTGAGTCTGGGCAGCCAAGAAGGCTGAGCTTAGGGTGTGGCGTCCTTTATACCTTGGCTCCTCCCGCCTTTTAGGGCTTGGAGCCAATCAATGCAGATCCTTGCAAGCTTACTGCTAGGCATTGCATTTTGCAAGCGACCACCCTTTGCCTATTTGCTCACCACAGCCCCCAGTGATTCGGTTGCTGCTATTTCTCATATTTAGGTGGAATCTCTTTTCCTGCACTTTGAGTCCATTACTCCATGTCCTAGTCAGAGGCAGAGGAACACAAGCTTGCTCCCTCTTCGATATGACGTCCCTTCAAATATTTAAACATGGCTATCATGTTCCCCCCCTTAACCTTTGCTTCTCCAGACTAAACATATCCAGCTCCCTAAGTCTCCCTTTGTAGGGCATGGATTCCAAACCTTTTACCATTTAGGTTGCCCTCCTCTGGACCTGTTTCAGTTTGTCGATATCCTTCTTAAATTGCAGTGACCAGAACTGAACACAATACTCTAGGTGAGGTCTGACCAGTACAAAGCAGAGTGGTACAATTAATTACTTCCCTCAGTCTAGACTCTTATTGATGCATCCCAGAATTGCATTGGCTTTCTTGGCTGCCATATCACACTGCTGACTCATGTTGAGTTTGTGGTCTACTAAGACTCCCAGATCCCTTTCGCATGTTGTGTTGTGAAGTCAGGTATCACCCATCCTATATCTGTGCATTTCATTTTTTTCCTGCCCAATTGTAGAATCTTACATTTATCTCGGCTGAAATTCATTTTGTTAGTTTGGCCCAGCTCTCCAATCTGTCCAGATCATTTTGAATCCTGCCCTTGTCCTCCAGGGTATTAGCTACCCCTCGTAATTTGGTATCATTTGCAAATTTGATTAACCCTCTATTCAAGTCATTGATAAAAAATATTGAATAGTGTGTGAATATGATCATGGCTGGTGGCATCAAGTCACAGCTGACTTATGGTGACCCTGCAGCAGAGGCATACCGGGAGAAAATGGCCCCTGGGGCAACACCTCCTCAAGCGTCCCCCTGCCCCCCACACCCCACTTACTGCAGCCAGACCCAGCAGGCCTGTGGCAGGCTCCCGGCCTGGCTGCTCCTTCAGTCAGCAGAGGAAGGTGGTGATGGTTCCGGCAGCCTGGCGAGGCCAGGCCTGGTGGGACCGGGAGCCTGCCGCAGACCTGCCGGGCCCTCCTTGGCCTGGCCCCATCAGGCTGCCTGGGATCACTGCCTCCCTCCTCCACTGGCTGAAGGAGCAGCCCGGCCAGGCTGGGAGCCTGCCACAGGCCCACCGGGCATCCCTTGGCCCGGCCCAGCCCAGCCCGGCCCCGCCAGGCTGCTCCTTCAGCCGGCAGAGGATGGTGGCAGTGGTCCTGGGCCGGCAGAGGAGGGCAGTGGAGGTTCCGGCCAGTGGAGATGGCTCTCCACAGGAGGGGCGTGGGGGCGATTTTGTGCCCCCATGTAATCTAATGGGTGGCACCTGGGGTCAATTGACCCCCATGTCCCTCTGGCAGATACGCCACTGTCCTGAGGGTTTCTCACAGCAAGAGATAGACAGGGGTGGTTTGCCGTTCTTTGCCTCTGCATAGCAACCGAGGACTTCATCGGGTGGTCTCTCACCCAAGAACCAACCAGGGCTCACCCTGCTTAGCTTGTGAGACCTGACAAGATCGGGCTAGCCTGGGCCAATCAGGTCAGGGCAAAAATGATTGTACCATCCAGCCAAGTGGCATGAAAATGAAGGTAATTTTCAGGAGATAAGTGGCATCATCACAACCTTTCTGGCCCTCTCATTAGCTCGACCAAAAAAGCAGAAACCTGCTACACTAGACTGCAGGCTACCAAAACAAACAAACAAAAGAACACTGGCTAAACAAAATATGAGATCATATTTTTGTATTAAAGTGCAAACATTTCTCATAAATGTGTATGATGTGAAAATAATAAGTCATAAAACATATATATGCGCACAAACACAAGAAGACAGTACATAAATCATGTAGAACAAACTGCCTACGTGGGAAAATAAGGCAAAGAAGAAACGTTCAAGTCCTTTCAAAGCAATCCTAAAGTGAGATGTTTGCAGCATTGAAAAGCATGGATCAAGCCACATACTGCATGCAGTAATTGACAAGAAGGCCTTACTGTCGCCACGGATTCCCATCCATTCGAATGTCCGTCCACGCCCTGGCTGGAATTAGCTGGGTGTTGTGGACTTCCACCTACTGTGGTCTGGTAGTTTCTGTTACCTGCATGCTATATACTTCAATATGTTACTACATGCCAGGGTTGAGCTACTTCTCTCAGATGCCCCTCAAATTTTGTCTGACCTTGGAATCTCTTATTGTTAAGTCTAGGTATTTTATACCTTTTACTGTTGGTTTGATGGTATGAACCCTGTAGATAAGGGCTTCTAATATAAAGCAATTGTATACAAAATGCTTCGCGGTATTGGAATTCAGCTGGGTGTTAGTGGACTCTCCAGACTGTGTGGCTGTGGTCTCGGTAGTTTCTGTTACCGTGATGCCATATACTCATTGGTGCCACTACATGCCAGGCTCACATCTCTATCCAGATGCCCCTCACCTGCTGGACCTTTGCTATCTCTTACTGTTACTTCCCTAGGTATATATATACTCCTCTTGCTTGATGGTATGAACCCCTAGAAGGGCTTCTAATATAGCAATTGTATACAAATGCTTTCATGGCTGGAATTAGCTGGGTGTTGTGGACTTTCCAGACTGTGTGGCTGTAGTCTGGTAGTTTTTGTTACTCACATGCTATATACTTCATTGTTACTCACTTGTCAGGCTACTTCTATTCAGATGCCTTCACCTGTTGACCTTGCTATCTTCATTGTTACTCTCAGGTATATATACTCCTCTTGCTTGATGGTATGAACCCCTAGAAGGGCTTCTAATATAGCAATTGTATACAAATGCTTTCATGGCTGGAATTAGCTGGGTGTTGTGGACTTTCCAGACTGTGTGGCTATAGTCTGGTAGTTTTTGTTACCTCAAGCATGCTATATAATTTCCATTGTTACCTCAATTTGTCAGGGCTAACTCTCTTATTCAGATGCCTTCACCTGTTGACCTTGCTATCTTCATTGTTACTCTCAGGTATATATACTCCTCTTGCTTTCCTACTATCAGATCCTCTGAAAATGCCAGCCACAGATGCAGGTGAAATGTCAGGAGAGAATGCTGCTAGAACACGGCCATACAACCAGGAAACCACACAGCACCCCAAACCCCACACACATTGAGCTGGCAACCAAGGAGCTGGGAAGGGGAGGGGCATGACAGTCCTAATCCCCCCCCCATTTGGCAATGAGGGAACCAGCCATAGCAGCAATGGGGGGAGGGGGGGAAGGAATCCATTCTGTGAGTATCAGGCATCCTCCACTTGTTCTAGCTTAGTTTAAAAGGTTGTAAAATGGGCTGCAACCAGTGAATGTCTTGTGAAGCGCTTTGACCCTTCAAAAAAGCACAATAGAAGTGCAGCTTAGTGTCCTTATGATTAACTTGTAGAACTGGATCTTTTACAAGTCTGTGGGAACAGCTCCCTGTTCCTGCTTTGCATTGCCTGATTCTAAAAAGTGCAGAATGCACTTTAAAAAAAATGCGCAATTAAAAATTCATTGCCAATACTCGGGCTTCAGCAATGTCCTCTTCGATTGTGGAGGTTCTTTCGTGCCCTGCCGTGGTTGCATAATTGTAGTCACTAATGATGGTATGTCAAGTTAAACCTGACCTGACACAGTACGGAGAGTTTGATGTAACACAGCATGACACGTAAGGTTAAAATCCTTAAGAAAAAGTACAGGTTTGTTTTTATGCTCCGTGGCTGCAATACGTTACACTAGGAAGCGAGGGAAGAAATATCCTGCTTTTAGAAAACTGTTCACAAAGAAAGACCGTGGAATGTTATTGCACAGAACGTCACTGCATTGTGCTCCATCCCGACATCCTGTTTCTGTACGAATACTTATAAATGCACAGTTATTATTTTAGTTTCCTGCTTTTAGAATTCCTTTGCCTCGCCTTAAAACTCATCCAGAAGCCCTAGTTTCCTTCAAATTGTGAGATTCTAGTGTAGCATGTATATATACATAAACGAAAAGATAGATGCATACATACGTGTGTGTGTGTGTCTGGGTCAGCTCGATCTAGATGGGGCAGGCGGGTAAGGATGTTACCACTGGCACCACACTGCCCTCTCCATAAGAACATAAGAACAAGCCAGCTGGATCAGACCAGAGTCCATCTAGTCCAGCTCTCTGCTATTCGCAGTGGCCCACCAGGTGCCTTTGGGAGCTCACATGCAGGAGGTGAAAGCAATGGCCTGCTGCTGCTGCTGCTCCCGAGCACCTGGACTGTTAAGGCATTTGCAATCTCAGATCAAAGAGGATCAAGATTGGTAGCCATAAATCGACTTCTCCTCCTTAAATCTGTCCAAGCCCCTTTTCAAACTATCCAAAGACAACCAAGTTACAGAGCAAGAGCTAAATATCTCTCATCTCTGTTATCCATTAACCAACGCTGTGCATTCATGCTAGCACGCCTCAATATTTTCCCATCAGCGGAAAACTCAGGGAGATACCTCCAGATCCGTAAACATCAGAGACTATGCCGTTGCGGATGTGGATCTATAGAAACCATAACTCATATTCTTCTGGAATGCTGTCTTCACAGTAACCTGCGTATGATTTTAATTCACCCTCTGCTACTTCCAAGACTTGAGCACTCCAAGTTCCAGGCCACTCGCTTTCTGCTAAGTGACTCTAATCCATCGATCACCTTGGCAGTGGCTAAATTCTTGGAAAGCATTTTAAACACCCGTATTTAAATGTTTCAAAAGTTTTCTCTTTTAAATGGAAATAATTTATATGCCATTAAAGGTTAAAATGAAATGAAATGAAATGAACTATCCAAAGGGCTTTCCAGTGATGGGAGAAGCTCAAGAAACAAAAACCTAACCTTACCCCACGACCAGAATCTTCACTGGGGATAATAGAGATACGCCACAAAAAAATGTGACGTATCTCCGATGCTGGCCCCACTGGTGCATGGGGCCTGGGTGGGCGCTGGAGGCTGATTGAGGTCAGCTCCAGTCCCTGGCCCATTGCTGGAATGTCCCTGGCTACACCTGGGCATGTACCTGGGCATGGATGGCTGCTACTGGTTTGGGCACCACAGAGCTGCACGACGCCTGCCCACCCAACAAGGTTAATCTCCCCTTTCCTGGCACAGAGGTGGAGAGGCAATGGAGACATCTGGGGTGGCTTGCCCTGGGCGCTGCCATTGCAGTCACGTGTCGGGCCCGGGGCTTGGGCCGAGGCCGGGGATGTGTCAGGGTCGGGGTGGGGCGTTTCGGAGCGTTTCAGGGGTGGGGAAGAGAAGGGTGGAGGCAGGAGGTGGTGTGTGGGCAGTTCATGTCCCAGGCACAGTTTTCCCTTCCTTCGTCACTGTTGGCACATTTGCCCCTTGTCCCGATGGGGTGGGTACCCACTCCAGCGCAGGGCTGCACCAGTTCCAGAAGTGTATCTAGCACCCCCACCACTCTGAGTTGGGCTTCCTCTGTGTGTGTGTGTGTGTGTGTCTCTGTGTGTGTGTTTCTAGTCCTTACGACTGCAGTGACAAACTTTAAAAGCTCCTGGCCGTGGTCTGCTTAACAAGACCATTCAAAGCAGAGATCCCAAACATGGTGCCCATGAGAACCATGATGCCTCTCAACACTTTGCACGGTGTCCACCGAGTGATGTCGTGAAGTGGGTGGGACCAGGCGGAGCTTTCGCTCAGCAGGATTTCTGATTGGCCTCTGGAGGTCTGATTGACTATGCAGATTAAATTAACATTGAGTCAGCTGCAGCTGCCACTAGTGTTAGTTTTATTCCATGTCTCTCCTTTTCCCTTGAGTATTTTTTTTAATTACCCCTCTTCTCCACCGCACTTGGGCTTCCTATTTGTGGTTGGTTTCACCTCCTATGGTAGCTGTTTTTGTAGTTGCAGCCACCATTTTGTGTCAGACTTCCGAATGTGCTCACAGGCTGGAAAAAGTTGGGCACCCTTGATTTAAAGGATTACTGAGATAAAGTAGGTGAAGTGTTTTGAAAAGAAAATGGATTTGTCAAGTACTGTTAAGTAACACCGGCATTATGAAGCCAAGGACCCAAGGAAGGGCTTGTCACAATATTTGGGAACTTTTTAAAAAGGACTTTTCTTCCTAGCTGCAATTCATTGTTCCACCCTATGATCACCAGTCCTAGCTGTGTGGTAGGAGCAGCCAGGGCACGTTATGCCACATATTGCTATCTATTCCTATCCCAGACTGGGCAAGTCTTCTGGGGATGCTTTTGCTTTGCTGTTTGCCATCATGAAGACAGCCAGAGCACACTTGAACATAAACGTGAAGTTGCCTTCTACTGAATCACTGGGTCCATCAAAATCAGTTGGTTAGCAGCTCTCCAGGGTCTCAGGTAGAGGTCTTTCATTTCACCTACAACTTGAGCCTTCTAACTGGAGATGCCAAGGATTGAACTTGGGAACATTTGTATACTAAGTTGATACTCTATCACTAAGCCATAACCTGTCTTCTCTGTCAGCAAGAGAGGAGGGTGTGACGAATGCCCTTATAAGGCATTCAGTTTCCAGGGTGAGAGTCTGCCCTGAAGGGGTTAAGGCCTGGCCAGCCCTGATGGGCTAGAGCAGGGGTAGGGAACCTGCGGCTCTCCAGATGTTCAGGAACTACAATTCCCATCAGCCTCTGTCAGCATGGCCAATTGGCCATACTGGTAGGGGCTGATGGGAATTGTAGTTCCTGAACATCTGGAGAGCCGCAGGTTCCCTACCCCTGGGCTAGAGGGAATTGGCAAGAATATAAAAAGAGTCAGCCAGAGTGCTGAGGGTTCTCTTTTGGTTCTCTTTTGGCTCTGTGTGCCTTTTGGTACGTTTTGGCAGAGGGAGCAGATCAAGCAGAGATCTGTCACTGCTGTTGGTCTTACAGGAGTCAGACAGTGTACTCTGTGGGCTGAGGAAACTTATCAGAGACATCAGGAAGCCCTGAGTTTGGTGGAGAGTGACCCGCCACTCAGGTGTTTGACAGAAAACCTCTGTCCAGGCTAAAGTCAGTCCTAACAAGTACAACACCAGTCTTGGGAGGCCCAGTCCAGTGGCAGTGTGGCCAGTTTGGATGGTGGGAGAGGGAGGCTTGTGTGCCAGAATCCCACAGGGCATAGACTAGGGTGTGTTGTTTTAGTGTGGTTAGGTACAGAAAGACTAGTGTCTGACAGAAGTGGGAGTGTGATACTCTAAAGTCAAATCTGTTTCTAAAGTCAAAACTTTTCCTGAAGTAAAATCTTTTCTGAGGGGACACCTGCGTGTGTCTGTAAATGTTTTGAAACTGAAGTGTCAACAACATCTCTGAAACCATTAAGCTCTGAAACCATTAAGCTCTTGAAACCAATAAGTTTTTGAAACCAACAATCTTTAAAATCCTCTCAGTTACCCGAGAAGCCTACATTTAAGCCAGTGATAAACTTTTTCCAGTTTGTTCAAGTTACAACCGTTCCAGTCTATTTTTGTCTGTGTGTATTCCTAGAAAGTGTGGTGTCCATTTAATCGGTGTTTGGGCTATAGTGCAGATTGGTGGCAGCGAAAAACATATTAATTAATAGGAAGGTTGCTGAAAAACAGCTGCCGGGAATCCTTCGCATAACAGAAACTAGCGGCCCACCGTTACAGAGGGCAATTCCACTCAGTCTCTGGAGAGCTGGTCTACTCATTGTTGAGAAGAATCGGCAGACTTGGCTCCATGGAGACTAGGTCTGCCCATTGTTTCTTATTGGTGCGTAGAGCAGTCCTCTGTGCGGCTTCCTGTTTTGCAAAGGGGCATCCTGGGCAAGTAGCACCCGGGGCTCACAGCCGGGTTTGCTGCACCCTAAAATACGCCAGTGCGGATGTTGCACGCTGCCTTGAAGACAGTTTTGGTTGTTATGGTTAGAGTGGTTAGAGTGTGCCACTGGAATCTAGACACAAATCCATTTTCTTTTCAAAACACTTCACCTACTTTATCTCAGTAATCCTTTAAATCAAGGGTGCCCAACTTTTTCCAGCCTGTGAGCACATTCGGAATGTTATGGTTAGAGTGCGCCACTGGAATCTAGGGCCCCTTCCGCACACGCAAAATAATGCGTTTTCAAACCACTTTCACAACTGTTTGCAAGTGGGTTTTGCCATTCCGCACAGCTTCAAAGAGCACTGAAAGCAGTTTGAAAGTGCATTATTCCGCATGTGCAGAATGAGCCTCTGATTCTATGATTTTGTATCCCATCAAATGTCAGCAGTGCCTTTCCACTATCCACATCACAGGTGTCAAACTCGTGACCCTCCAGATGTTACGGACTACAGTTCCCATCATCCCCTGCCAGCATGATGCTGGCAGGGGATGATGGGAACTGTAGTCCGTAACATCTGGAGGGCTGCGAGTTTGACACTTATGCTCTACATCAAGCAAGCAGGTCTGTCCCTATGCAAAAGAATAAATGGATCTAAACCCAATATAGAAAACCATAACATTAAAAAAAATAGCATGCGTGTTGGCGGGGGTGGGGGGGCATTTTAATCTTCCAGGTAATTCAATTGCTGACCTAAGAGTGGCTGTTCTCAAACAAAGGTATTTCAGAGAAAAATTACGACGTGAGCTTACTGAAATTGAGTTCATTCACAGGTTCAGAACAATGGATCCCTTAGGGCTGAATGAGCACATAGGATCCATATCTGACTGCCGATGCTAATTTTCTGCCTCTAAGCATTTCTCTCTTCTAATCAAGAGGATTACAACAGGCAGGGTGTCTTTGCATCCTTTCCAAGCAGCCTTTACAACCCACCTCCCACCTCCTGATATAAAGACTCAGAAATGTCCATTACTACTGGTGTCTGACTCTGGAAAGCTTATACTCTGACAATCTTGTTCTCTAAGGTGCTACAGGACTCCGATCTCACTGTACTTTTGAAAGAGTTGCAAACTGCTGCCAGAGCACAGGAGCATGGTGAGGAAAATGGTGAGCAAGCCGACAATTGCTGTGAGATTCTATGGAAAATGTGAAAAGATTCAGTGGCGTATCTGCCTATGGATAAGGGAGGGCCATTGCCCATGGGCGCAATGATTCCAGTCACGTGGGGGTGCCAAAATGTCTCAGCCCCACCCACTCTGAATGGTGGTCCACTGGTCCTGCCTCCCAGTCCCAGGAAGCCACCAGAGCAGGAGGATGGGGGAGTTCTGTCTCCCTCTGACCCAGCGTGCCTTGCCCATGGGGGGGGGGAGGGCGGCAAACTCAGGTCTTGTCCTCGGGCTCTGGTTTGCCTAGATATGCCTCTGAAAAGATTGCACAGAGAGAGAGAGAGAGAGAGAGAGAGAGAGAGAGAGAGAGAGAACCATTCCTAAAAATATCTGATTTCATGACAAACAGCTGATTAAAATGGACACTGCAATAAGTAGGAGTTAACTGAATAAAAGAAACTAGATGGCTATTTTTAAACATCATTCCTGGTTGTTAGTCAAATCGGTGCCTTCTTCTGTTCGCCAACCACAGGGAGAGATTTAGAAAGGCCGCAGATTTTGTTCATGCCCTGGGGAAGATGTTTCATTTCTTAAGGACATTTGCCAACATCAGAGGCGAATAAAGGACAATCCAATATGAGTCAAGCCGATGAGATTACAAGTTGATCTTTTTGATGTTAAGATGACTTGGCAGGATGATTATGAGGTGAGAGCAAGCATCAAAGGTGAAACATGCGCGCACGCGAATCTGCTTTCATCTCTCCGAGGACCAAGTACGGTCAGCCTCACTGAATGAGGGTTTTGATCAGAATCTAACATGGTTTCCACTTTAATTGCTTCACATTTGAATGTACAGCTCGCTATGGAAGAACGTCCATGCGGGGAAGACTGGGAAAGTAGACTAGCAGAACATGCAGTAATGGCAAGATCAGCTAACTATGTGAACACAAGACCAATCAAAGAATTTCAAGATGAATGGAAAGCTCTTAAACATGAGAAGCAGAAAAGGGCATGGCTGAAATGATAGATGTGAATTATTAATAACCCTCTTGACATTGTATTGCAAGGAGTTTAAAGGGGGGATGTTCAAGTATATCTTGGATTGATGATAATCATATGTGAACTCAATTTGCAGTATTCAGGAAGTATTTTTTAGAAATTTGTCAGTAAATACCATTGCAAGCTTTTAAAAAAAATATTCTATTTTATCACAAGTTGTCATTCAATAGTATACAACATTATGATTGTGTTTATTAAATAGTATATAAGGTATCTTATTGTTTATGATAAGATGTGTTATTATGATCATAATCACCATTTAGTGCTCTGTTGCTAACTTTGTTTATTGTTTATTATATGTATATTCTTTTCTTTTTCTTTTGAAGTAATTGTAACTGTCATTATGATTTTTATTGTTTTGTGATTTTTATACTTATAAAAAATAAAATCTATAATTGGAAAAAAGAATAGGCAGCTTGCTTTTTAATTAAACTGCCGCACTTGAGGCAACTTTCAAAATCTAAGGCCTCAGAGATCCTGAAGCATCTCAGTAAATTGTTAAAACATATGGTGACATGACCTCGCTGGGTAAAGATAGTCATATATTCCAAAGGTAAAGTGGTTTTGACACATATTTCCAGTGTTCCATTTTTTATTAGGGCAGAGAGTGCGCATCAAAACCACTCCGCTCACAGAATATCGGTCTATCTTCTCTCATCATGCAATAAAAATAATTTTGCCCTTTGTTTCCACAAACTCATGTGACCAGCATTGTTTCCAAAACCCAAAGAGACCTGGTACAATTCCATCTCCCTGCAATTCAACTACATTCTCAAACCACTATCGAAATACAGGGACTCATACCAAACATTTCACCAAATTGGTGCAGAAATGCTCTGTATCTCCCCTGACAGAAATCCACTCCTGCTCCCTTGAGACACTGCCACTTTAAAAAAATATGAAGTCTGCTACATCTGCACACTGAATGCTTTCAGAGCTGTCTCGATAATGAGGCCAATTAAAGTAGCGAAGTCAAGCAGCAGATTGGAAGAGGCAGCGACATCATAAGCTTGCCATTTATCCATCTCCAGGTAACCCCTGCTCCTGGCCCCAATCCCCATCTTCAAGAAACTGAGGAGCAGGAGAGAAAATAGCCGGAAAATGGTCCCCATGGATGGTGAAGTTCTAGAAATTCCCACCATGCCTCTATGGTCTTTAACATAGAGAGTAGGGAGATTCTGAGAGCATCCCCTGGAAACGACGTCTATCCTCCTCAAACTTCATTTTCCGTAGGGCCACCTGCATAATTTACCAACATTTGCTGAGCCAGTTCTGGCAATACTGTCAATTGCTACCATCCTGTAACATCATAGTGGTCTCACCTGTTCATGCAGATTGCCTTTTCCTGACACGAACGAGCCCTCAAGTTTCTAATATCAGCAGGCACTTAATGTCGGGTGAAGTAAATTTTGTGGTTCACGAAGAGATTATTGAAATCACTGAGGTGTGATTAATAAATACGCAACTAAGAAGATCTGTTTGCCTTCTGAGGGTGGGAACCACCAGGGCGAATCCTCTCCAATAACCACACTGGACTCTTTGCTGGGATAAACATTTTGGCCATCGCCATTTTTTTAGCCAACCAAAAACAGAAGCGTGAGGCGTAGCATGGGTCTTGATCTGGCCTGTCTGCTTCATAGCGAAGTTCCAATGGGCTGATGCCCTGTATTGGACTTCGCTCCGCTGAAGGGCTCTGCCGGGTGGACGCTCCTGGCCAGAGGTGATCCCCATTTGCTGGTTCGGCAGGGCGGTTGCCTCTTGCCGCCGTCGGCACTTCCAGATCATTACCCATGCGCCACCGCCAAACAGCTATGACAGAAAAATGCAACAACCGGATAAACCCAGGGAGAGGTGGGTGGGCAAATCGCTGGCTGGCCGAAGCACATGGCCAGAACAAAGGAGGGCTTCCCCTTTAAAGGGTCAATCCGCCCTCCCCTCCTGGTGATGTCAGCTCTTGCCCAGCATGGCCCGGGCTTCGCAGAAGCGGTCACCTTGGCTCCACCCATCCCACCCCCCAGAGGCAACTGCAGCCGGTGGGTGATTCACAGCTGTCTTTATTTACAGGTTGGTTTTAATGGAACAAACCGGTATCTTAGGTCTCGAGGTAGACAAAGTAGAAACCTGACTGAGGAGCAAAAATTTGAACTGGTTATGACTTCAGAGAGTAGTGAGCAGTGGCGTAGTGCCAAGGGGGCGGGGAGAGCATGATGCACTGGGCGCATGCTGCGCGTGAGGGTGTTCCAGGGGTGGGTAGGGGCGTGGCAGGGGCGCAGAGTGCACGCCTGCCCTGCGCGCAGTTCCCCCTCGCTCCGGCTCTGGTAGTGAGACTTTTCTACATTGCTTTCGGGCACAAGCAGGCCTTTGTGGATTAGCCACAATGTTGGATCCTCTCTCACATGCAAGATTCCACACACACTAGCCTGCCCTTTCCCCAGAGTCAGGCTACTTTGTACAAGGTCTGTTCATCCTCAAAGGCAGGTCTCACAAGTGGAGACAGAGTGAAACCACAGTATCAGGCAGAGCTACTGTAACCTCTCTCTGTGGGGTCTGTGGGGCAGAACTTGGAATGAGTTTGCAACAACAAATTTTAAAAACAAAATGGTTTACTTTCTTAACATATAACATCAACATTTAACATCACACTTCAAGGTCCTGTTCAGGTTGCATTTTCAAGTCCTTATATTTACAGTCTACTGATACTGCCAAGTCCAATTCTTCTTTCAAGTGGGTTGGCTCCTGAAGACTCCACGGACTTGATGAACAGGATTCAACATGATGAAGGTTTCCAGGAGAACTCCCGCCCATTACAACCACAAAAAGAAGCCCTGAAACAATAAACTCCAACATTTACAACATAGCAAAATGAACAACTACTCCTTCCCAGTAGTTCCTGCAACAACATTGCAGTTACCATAAATACAAGGCAAGTTATACTTCTATACCAATCAAGGTCCTGAAGTCTGGTAGCCTTGTCTCCCTCCAAACTACACGGCAGCCTGCAGCCCTCAAGCGGCCAGCTCTGAGTCTCCACCCCTTTCTGGGTCAACCCATTCTGAGCATGGGGGTTACACTACCACTCACTGTCTGCGCTTTTTTCTGAGCCAGACCTGAGTTGTTTCTGTTCCCCCCATGAGACAGAAATTATCTGCCCTCTACTTCCCTACAACATTTCATCCCTCTTCTGAAAGTTGACTGGACTCTGGAAGAGCCCTCCTATGGACTCATTGGAGCGGCTGATTTTCTCTGCCCACCACATACACTCTCCTGCCCATTTTCCCTCAGGCTACAATCTGGCAATCTCAGATCCAGATTCTGCAGAAACCTTTCTTCTCACACCTAACACAGATGCAGGATCAGAGGTGTCTTCATGGGAAAGAACATGAAAATGTACCAGATGTTTTCATCTCACTTCTAGCTCAGCCATGAATTCACTAAGTTGCCTCAGGCACCTCTCGGTCTCTGTGAAAATGGAAATGAGACAAGATGTTTGGACATTAAAGACAAATCCTACAAAAATAACTGATAATCATGCATATCTACCACACAAACAAATTCCTTAAATAAAAAAGTTGAAATCCTATGGACACTTTCCTGGTAGTAAGGCCCACTGAAGAACATGGGACTTACTTGTTAGTAGACCCACCTAGGATTGTTCCATCAGTCATTTGTGGCTAATAAAGATCCGTAATTCCTTAGCTCTCTTCAGGCCTGAAGCAGCATCATAGTATTATATACATCAGGGGTCCCCAATGTGGGCCCACGGGTGCCATAGTTCCCCCAAATAGTGATGTAGTTCAGGGGCGTGGCCCAGCCCCCACCCACCTCTGGGGGCATGGCCATGCCTCCCCAAGCCCCGCCCCCCCAGCCTCAGTGCTTATAAAAGCAGCACTCCAAGGCCAGGGATGGCAGACTCCCCTCCCTTGCCCCCCCACCAGCTGGGCTCCCAACCGGCAGCCAGCAGCCGCCAACCGGCAGCCCTTTCTGCCCTCCCCTCTGGGCAGAGGCGTAGCTAGGAAAAATGGAGCCCAGAGCAAAATCTGAGTTTTGCGCCGCTGTGGGCGGCCGCTGTGATGCTGGAATCCACCCCCAAACAACATCTCTTTCAATGGTGTTTGAACTAGGGAGCCCAGATTCTCCTTTTAAATCCATCTTAAAGGGAGAATCTGGGGTTCCCAATTAAAACAACATTGAAAGTGATGCTGTTTTGGGGTGGATTATTCCCCACCCTGAAACAGCATCATTTTCAATGTTTAAACTGGGGACCTCAGATTCTCCCTTTAAATCCATGCAAAAGGGGGTGGATTTAAAAAAAGAATCTGGGGGAATTTGGAGGGTGCCTGATGTCAGGGGTGCAATTGTTAAGCTAGCAGCACCAAAAATTTAGGGTATATTTAGGAGACTCTCCCGATGATACCACCCAGGTTTGGTGAAGTTTGGTTCGGGGGGTCCAAAGTTATGGACCCTCAAAAGTGTAGCCCCCATCTCCTATTAGCTCCCATTGGAAACAATGGGGGATGGGGAACCCCCTTTGGGAGCACATTACTTTGGACCCCCTGAACCAAACCTCACCAAACCTGGGTGGTATCATCAAGAGAGTCTCTCAACAAATCTCTGAAATGTTGGTGCTGCTAGCCTAAAAACTGCGCACACTGCAGGACAAAAACTGGAAAAAAAACCACTTAAAAATGCAAAAAAAACACAAACAGGGGGCGGAGCTTCGGACATGTAATGGGGGGGTTGAACTCGGGGGAAAAAAACCCCCTTACCTACATCCTTGCCCCCAAATACCTTTTCTGGGGCCCATCAAGCTTTCTAAGGAAGTGGGTTGGGCCAGGAAGAGCTTTTGGTCAGTAAGGCTTTTTTGAATGACTACTGGACATTTGGTTGGCTGAGCAGATTGTGTAGAACAATTCTTTGTCAGCAGCTGTCGCTACAGCATAGGGGTCTACACTGTGTTACTGAACACCTAATCTGCACAAGCTCCTGAAAATGTTTTGCAAACATTTTCAAAACATTTTCAAACCGCCCCCCCCCCCAAAAAAAAATTGTCGGCACCCACACCCTTAAAAAAGTTTCCTGGTCAACATTTTGAGGTCATTCCGGGTTTTTTCCTTCTTAGATTCAAAGCTATGAACCTTCAAAGCCTTATGCCATGATTCTCTAGGGGGTGTCTATGTAGCTATGTAGAAATGACCATCCAATTTTTTTAAAAAAAAAATCTGATGGGAATAGAACAAGAGATGGCTGTTGTGAGTTCAGAAAATGGGGCCAAATGAGGAAGTACGGGGGCTGCAGAGAGGTATGGGACACATTTTAAAGAGAATGCACAGCAAGGGAAAATGTTTTCAAAAAAGAATCGCTAGGGAACGTCATGTAAATAAAACATTATCATACAGTAGGCTGACCAGACGTCCCGCTTTTGGCGGGACAGTCCCGCTTTTAAACAATTTGTCCTGCATCCCGCAGGTTCTTCAAATTGTCTTGATTTTTGGGAGGCTGCCGCACTGCCTCTGGGGCGCAAGGCAGTGCGGCAGCCTCCCATGCGTGCGGCCGCAGGAGCGCACTGCCTTCTGGGGCTTGCTGTTTCCCGCCCTGGCACGTGTGCGCAGCCACCTACCCCCCCTTGTCCCGGTTCACAAAGGTGACCATCTGGTCACCTTATCATACAGGAAATAAAATGTTTTGGGCTACAAACTATCTGGAACTCCATGGAGGAAATGTTCTATTTCTCGCCTCAAAATGTTTTATTTGGCTTGTCTGGAAAGGGCTGATGTTAAGCAGTGGCAATAATTCTGTAGCCAAGTGTATCTCCTGGGGCAGCCGTTTTGTTGTTAAACTGCAAATGTACCTACCAACTCAAAAAGTTTGGTACCCCTGAGCTACAGGCTAGGGGGAAAAATGCTATTCTTGATTTGCCCGATTCATTGCAAAGAGATTATCAGCTCAAAGAAAGTCAATGTAGAATGTGACCAACTCCTCAACAACTCTGTTTATATCTATCCTGTCCCGCATGAACAGTGGGTACCTTTTCCCCCTTTAGAGGAAATAAGGCATTGAATTTTGCTAAGGTGAATATCAAGGAGAGTTGAGAAATGTGAAGCTGAAATCAATATCTTCTTTAAGCAGCAATAGATATGATAAACAGGAGGCCAAATATCTACACTATGAAAACCTCCGGCGAATACTTTCAACAGAAATCCAGCATCAGTAAACATCTGTGCTATGGACAATAGAGATAAGAGAAGAAGGACTTGGCTCCAATCCTCAAAGGACACAGCAAGTGCAAATAAATAGCTGCAGATATCTAGTGTATATAAGGGAAAAAAGTGGACAGAACTTGTTTTTAGAATGGAACCAGACTTTTAAAGTCAGGAAAATATTTGACGTAGCAGATTTAAAGCTGGAAACATGGTTGGTTGCTGTGTTTGTACGGTGCTGTCAAGTTGCAGTCAACTTATGGCAATCCAGCAGGGTTCTCAAAGCAAGAGATTAATAGAAGTGGTTTACCATTGCCTTTCTCTGCCTAACAGCCCAGGTATTCCCTGGTAGTGTCCCATGGTTGGTTGTTAGAAGCAGATGTATATGATACACACACACACACACACACGTATGTATGTATGAGTGTTCATGTGTGTATGTGTATCTATATATGTATGTATGTGTGTGTATATGTGTTTGTGTGTATACATACACACACTCAATATAGATAGATAGATTGATTGATAGATAGATAGATAGATAGAGAGATAGAGAGAGAGAGAGAGAGAGAGAGAGAGAGAGAGAGAGAGAGTCAACATTCCATTTGCACTTGGCGTACAATACTCATCATAACCCTGCACTCTTTGATAGTACTGCATTTTCTCCAGTGTTTGATTGTTATGCAGTCATTCCTTGTCTTCACTGAAGACCAACCAATGAAATGTAGAGGGAGATACAGAGACAGTTCTCAGCCTATCCCTTATTTATCATGATAGGGGGTACAAAAATCCAGGAACCCAGAATCCACTGATTCCTCCAAATTTGTTCTGGGGAGGTGGAGCCTGAGGAAGGTGGGGTATAATGCCATAGAACTCCCATCTATGTCATCATTTGTAGACAACAGTAGGTAACTTAATTTTGAAATGTTTTTACTGGGCTTTTCATCTCCCAGCAGAGTTGGCAGTTTGGGGCTGGGAAATTCTTGGAGATTTTGGGTGCTAAATCGAGGGAGGGCAGGGTATAATACCATATACTTCATCCTTCAAAGCAGGCATTTCTCCAGGGGAACCGATCGCTGTAGTCTGGAGATCAGCTGTAATTCCAGGAGACCTACTTGGCCCTACCTGGAGACTAGCAGGCCCTGCCTTTCAGATAGGATCTAAGTAGAGTTGCTGGCTTCAGGATGGAGATTGTGGGGGGTGGGGCTTGGGGAGGGCAGAGTTTGGAGAAGGGATGGATTTCAGCAGGATTATAATGCCATGGAGTCCACCCTCCAAAGTAGCCATTTTCTCTGGGGGAACCGATCTTGGTCGGCTGGAGGTGAACTGTTGGTAACTCTAGATTTAAATTGGCTTAGAGATAGTCACACTCATCATAGATAACTGACAGTACAAGCAGCAGTAATAAGGATATCTCACAAACAAGCGTCAGTCTTTGTTTTATTCCCTTCTCAGTTGTGCTGGAACTTAGCAGTCTCAACACCGTAGTCCAGTAACAGTCAAAAGAATCTGACACCTCCCCATAAAATTATGCATGGGGTAGAAAATGTTGACAGAGAGAAATTTTTCTCTCTTTCTCACAATACTAGAACCAGGGGGCATACATTGAAAATGCTGGGGGGAAGAATTAGGACTAATAAAAGGAAACACTTCTTCACACAACATGCGATTGGTGTTTGGAATATGCTGCCACAGGAGGTGGTGATGGCCACTAACCTGGATAGCTTTAAAAGGGGCTTGGACAGATTTATGGAGGAGAAGTCGATTTATGGCTACCAATCTTGATCCTTCTTGATCTGAGATTGCAAATGCCTTAACAGACCAGGTGCTCGGGAGCAACAGCCACAGAAGGCCATTGCTTTCACATCCTGCATGTGAGCTCCCAATGGCACCTGGTGGGCCACTGCGAGTAGCAGAGAACTGGACTAGATGGACTCTGATCTAATCCAGCTGGCTTGTTCTAATGTTCTTATGTTCTTATGTTGGTGTTCTTCAAAATTACCCCAATTCCGATACTGTTCTTTCTTCCTCCTCCTCTATAACTGTGACCCTTCTTTAGATTTTCTTAATAATATCTTGCTTATGCACCCTTTCTTTCCTACCAAATTATCCCCTTGGCTTTTCCATCTCTTTCTCGGCTTGGCATCTTTCTTTTTTAGTCCAGTTCTTTTTTCTTTCTTTTTTGGCCATTCTCTCCTTCTTCACACCATCATTTCTCAACTTGATCCACAATTTTAATAAAAACATCTCCATCTGCACATGGCAATTTTCCTGAGCTATGAACTTGATGGACGGGGCTTCCGATCCTGCGGGAACCTTCCCTACCCAATGCTATGCTGGCAGTGGGAGAGAGTTTTTTTCATCAGACACCCCAGATTGTGATATTTGCTCCCCCAGTAAGTGAGATTCGTATCATCACTTCAGACTTCCTGGAAGGGACGGCAAGTGTTTTTTCTTCCAGAAGGCCTTTGAAAAATATCCTGTGGTGCAATTTTTTTTTTTTTATCTCCCTGATTCCAAGATTGGCTTTTACTAGCTCACTGTTTTGGTCTTTTTGTGTTTTAGGGTTAATTCTGTCAGGACCATGCCTGTCAGTATCTTGATGTTTTGCTGTGTGTGATTTGCAATTGTTTTCCTGTTTCCCTCTTCCCTTCCTAGCAATCTCCTGTTAGCAATCTCCTGGTGCCAGCCCATATACAAAGAGGTGTGAAAGGTTCCCAGGTTCTTTGTAGTTTTGTAGTAGAAACTGTAATTGACATTTGGTGTGGGGGCGAAACGGGGGGATTAAAAGATATATGTCCTGAATCTGAGCTCTCTAGCTCAGGCTCATTCCGCACATGCAGAATAATGCACTTTCAAACAGCTTTCAGTGCTCTTTGAAGCTGTCGGAATGGCAAAATCCACTTGCAAACAGTTGTGAAACTGGTTTGAAAATGCATTATTTTGCGTGTGCAGAAGGGGCCTCAGATTCTGCTTTACATTGTTACTCTTCGCATCACCTGGAATAAACTACTTTTGGACTTTCCTACGGTCTCTGTTATTTCCATGTTCGAGAGTCTGACAAATTCACAGTTGGGTTTTACTATTCTTGTTTATGGGCATGCTGCTCTGGCGAGATCGTTTGCTTGCTTTTAATCCATGAGCGTTGCTGTTTTGTATTTTTTTAAATCACTGAATATAAAACGTTAAATGGAAAATGACTTTTTGATAAAATATTACCTACAGCTTTCAGAGATCTAGAATTTGGTTTATGATATTTCCAAGGTGTGTTAAAACAGTTATAATGCACATGACTCCACTCAGATTCACCACCAGGAACATTTATTTTGGCCTGACCTGGAAGGCCCAGGCTAGCCTGATCTCATCAGACCTTGGAAATTTAAGCAGGTTCAGCTCTGGTTAGTAACTAGTAATTAGATGGCAGATTACCGAGGAAAGCCAAGATCACAAATCAGAGACAGGCAGTGGCAAACCACTTTTGAACATCTCCTTCAGCATGGTGTAGAGCAGGGGTAGGGAACCTGCGGCTCTCCAGATGTTCAGGAACTACAATTCCCATCAGCCTCTGTCAGCATGGCCAATTGGCCATGCTGGTAGGGGCTGATGGGAAGGTGGTTCCTGAAACAATCTGGAGAACAGGTTCCGCAGGTTCCCCACCCCTGTAGAAAAGGTTAAGAACAGATTGGATTCTAATCTGGAGAACTGGGTTTTTGATTCCCCACTCCTCCACCTGAGGTGGCAGAGGCTTATCTGGTGAGACTAGGGGATGTGTTTTCCCACTCCTACATCTCCTGCTGGGTGACCTTGGGCTGGTCACAGTTCCTTAGGAACTCTCTCAGTCCCACCACGACCTCCTGCAGGGGGTCTGTTGTGTGGGGAGAGGGGAAGGGAAAGTGAACTTGTGAGCCACTCAGAATTCACTTACAGGAGAGAAAGGTGGAGTATAATGGGGTCCAAACTCTTCTTCTTCTCTTCATGAAAATCCCTATGGAGATTTTTCGCCTTAGATTGTGCTGCAAGTGGGTGGGATTTACCACCACCCAAATTTCTTTGTCCATCCATGCAGCTGGATGTTTACATGGGGATAAATCAGCATGGCTTGTTTGGGGGAAGGTTTTGTTTTGCTTTGGAGTTGCATATTTTCCATCTTTGTCCTTCAAGGTTAACCTGTATGAGTCTACTGGGGTTGTTAACTCTGGGTCCAGAAATAATTGAGATTTTGGGCGAGTTTTAGGGAAGATAGACTAGAGGGGTTGACCCCATGGGGTCCGAAGCCATAAAAATCCATCTTCCAGATTCAGCCATTTTCCCCAGGTAAACTGATTGATGTCACCTGGATATCTCCAGCCACCACCTGGAGGTTGGCAATCCTAGTCCCCATATTTTAGACTATGCATCCCAGGCAGTGTTCATTGAAGTCAATGATCAGGACTAGACTGAAGATGATGTTGAAGATGATGATGATGATGATGATGATGATGATGATGATGATGATTTATTCAATTTGATAAACCACCCTACCCCCGAAGGGCTCAGGGCGGTGTACAACAGCAAATAACAAGACAATAAAACAAATCGATTAGCCCCAACTCAAGCAATAAACAAAACCTTAAGACTATTAAAACTATAGCAGCAGTAACCTACAAAGAATGAATAATAATAAAAGGCGTCCGGGATCAAACCCCAGTGGACAAACCCTGAGCGGGAGGGGTTAGGCAGATGGTCAGATATATAGCCAGTAAAGCGCTGTTAACAAAGATAAGGGCCCAGCGCCCCCCCCCCCAAAAGCTGATGTTTGCACCTGACTGAGTTTCTAGGCAAAGGATATTGTCAGTTTAGTGATTGCTGTATTTTTTTTTAAAAAAAAGTTAATAAAAACATCTTTTGCCAGGAGGCTACTGGCAAACCAGATCTACGGGATCCAGCCCAAGATTTGATCATTGGAAGCTACTTATCCCACACCAGATCTTTGGATGATCAAGGTCAGTATCCCAAAATCTAACCGACAGCAATTTCCAGGGTCTCTTGTGTAGAGGTATTTTAGTGGAGGGAGTAGGACCTTTGACCTCTGCAACGTTGTGCTGGATGTTCCGGCATTGAGCTCCAGCTCAGATAAAATCATCAGAAGAACACAGGAGGAGGCCTTCTGGATCTGACCAGTGGTCCATCTAGTCCAGCATCTGGTCTCACACAGTGGCCAACCAGTTCCTTTGGAGGTCAAAGAACAGAGCATAGAAACTGAAGACTTCCCTTGATGTTGCCTTTTGGGACTGGCATTCAGAGGTTTACTGCCTCTGAATATAGGGGGTCTTTTTAATCACCAAGTCTAGTAACCACTGATAGAATCTGCTGAATCCCCCTTATAAAGCCGTCTATGCTGTTGGCCATTGCTACATCCTCTGGCAATATTTTTTTTCAGAATATCTGTACGCAAAAGTAACTAGTGGAGCGACTCCATGCTGAATGAACTCTACAAATTAAATGCCTTTTAAAAAAACAGTCTGCATTCCCATTTGATTACTGAAAAGCCATATGTATGATTTAATTTGGTCCATTCTACACAGCACAAATAAGACATCCTGAGAACACAAAAAAGGCAGACTGGGGAGGAACTCCGCACAGCTTTTTTCCCCAAGACATCTTCAGAAGGCCTTATTTCTGCTCAAGTTGTCCTATTTTGAGGATGCTTTAAAGACTACCGTTTCCCCCTAAGCTGCCTGCAAGATGTCCCCCGCTTGGCTGTACGGAATGCAAAGCTCAAGAGTTGTCTTATTTTCCCTGCCTAACTGTTAAACTCTCTGGTCAGTTTCACCCTCCTCTTTCGCCCAACATTTTGTGTGCTGCTAAAGGGATTCTCCCTGCCTCCATTTGCTGAAGGTTGCCCCAGGACAGGCAAACAGTAGACCTGCCCTCCATGGCCCCAGTGCTTTTCAATGGGAGTCCTCCAAGCAGCTAAGATCTTGTGTGATTGTCTGTGTATCTTCAAATACAGCTCCATTTTTTTTTAATAGGAAGACAATATATTGGTTGATTCCCCACGGTCAATTAATTGTGTGATACTCACACGAAATAACCAGGTTTCAGCAAGAACTCCCCACTGCCTGATTGCCGCAACATGGGCTCTTTCCTCCACAGACCAAAGCGTTGGTATGGCAGGCCCGTGAAACAACATTTTGGCGGGGACTGCTGCGCAATGGCTACCACTGCCAAATTGCTGCAGTGCTGGTTCCCCACCCAAGCGTGTTGTTTTGAATCTCTCGGGGCGTTTAGGTATTTTGGAAGCGCCCGGCTTCGCATCTCGGTGCCATTGCAAATGGCACCGGGTGGGGCTTTCGGTGTTTCTTCAACCCTCCCAGCGCTCCTTTACCTCCGGGTTGCCTTCTGTGGCATTGTGAAGGCTTAGAGACAGGCCATGGCCTCGATTCTCAAGCGTTGTGGCTCTGGCAATGCGAGCGTGTCCCCCTGGCCTCCCGCAGCGCAACAGAAGGTGACCGGAGGTAAGGAGCGTTTGGGAGCATCGCCGCCTGTGCAAAGGCTGCGCTGCCACTGGTACTTCCAGCGGGATCGTCCATGCGAATGGTCCCGCAGGGGTGCGCTGGCATAAACTATGCCGACACCCCTCCTCAGTGCCCGTGTGGAAAGGGCCATGGATTCATCCCGGTTCTGGCGCTCCCTTTCCCCCTGATCGCATGTTTTTTTCAGAACCTGCATGTATGTGCATCTTTTTTTAAAAAAAACACGCCGAATCCAGATCGGCGGGGAGGATCGGGGTTTCAATCTAGATTTAATTTCCCACTGTTGGCAGTGACACAGAGCCTTCCAGCCAATCAGAGCACAGTGGGCTGTGTGCAACTCACGCACTGCCCTTTTTTTGTTTTGCGCTGGCAGAGGCTACGTGGAAACATGGCTGTGTGGAAAGTGATTTCTGTGCCAACTGTTAACTGAAATTACACTTTTGTGCCAGCGCAGCTGCATGGGAAAAGAATACCAAAGCCGCCCATAAGTGTCGCTTAGCGTGAAAAGCAACTACCGTCTATCTACGCACTACCGCGGCGTGGTGGCTGATAACTCCACAAAAAAAAAGTTTAAAAATTCCCTTACAGCACAGTGCAACAGGTGAAATCCGGAATGAGGAAGAGAAAGAGGCAGCTGAAAGCAGATCATGCGCATTCAATCGCTATCGCGATTGTAGGGGATTGCACTGTTTGAAAGGCGGGATAGATACATGGATGTCCTCATCACACATACCCTGCAGCGGGGAGGGTGAAACCTTGATGAAAAGGTGCCAATTCTTTTGAAACCTGGTTGTATCAAGGTATACCGCTTGACTCCCTTCTACCTTTAACTTGTTCAGAATCGTATAAATTATTAAAACAAAAATTGTTGGTGAGAGAATGGAACCTATTTAACTCTGGCCAGCTTTGGAGGAAAACTTGGTTCACCTTTACATCTATCAATCCCCTTACAACATAACAGAATTTGGCCTCCTGTCTGTATCATCTGGAGCCAATCCAGATCAGGAGAAGAGTTTTTCACTCGCTGCAGCTCTCTAATGTTTCCCCTTCTGCCATACTACGAGGTAGATATAACTATCTAGAAATGTGCAAAGGGCACAACCTAGAAATGTGCAAAGGGCACAACCTAGAAATGTGCAAAGGGCACAACCTAGAAATGTGCAAAGGGCACAACCTAGAAATGTGCAAAGGGCACAATCTAGAAATGTGCAAATGTTCATGTGATGCAAATCAATTAGAAACATTCCGTTGTCCTAAATCAGCAAGCATTCGAGTCAAATGCTCTAGGTTGCTTCCTATGATACCCTAGCGAAGCTGGAACGAACTAAGCAGACCTTGTGTTCTTATTAAATAATCTCACTGAAGTGCCACGTTCTGCAAAATGGCTGCGAACTTTTCTGCTGGAAATACCTCCACAAAGCTTAACAGTATGTATGAATCAACTTCATTTGTTATATGTTGCAAGTTTGCATTTTGATGCGATTTAGATGTGATTTTATACTGTTTATGCCAAATAAAGGCTAAATGAAAAAAATAATAATTTCTCAGTGGGGAAATGGCCATTGCCAGAATTGGCAGGACGAGCTACGTTCAACTATGTACTCCTTGGGCTGAAAAGGCAGCTTGGATCGGAGCTTGCAGAGCAAACATCCTGGGCTACCTTCAGCAAATGTAGGCAGGGAAAATCCCTCCAGCAGCACCCAAAATGTCGGAGGCAAACTGAGGGTGAATCAGAGAGCAAATGACTGGGTGGGGAACAGTCTCTTCCCTCCTCTGACATCTGTGAGTCTGGAAAACAAATGAGAGGTGGCTTTTTAAAGATACCCCCAGGACAACTCATTTTTGGGTGTGCAGAGTGAAATGAAGAAGTTTTCTCTTTTTAAGATCCCCCTTCCTCCCGGACATCTTATTTGTGCTGTGCGGAAAGGAACTGTGTTTGGGTGCTGTGTGGTTTCCCGGCTGTATGGCCGTGTTCTAGCAGCATTCTCTCCTGATGTTTTGCCTGCATCTGTGGCTGGCATCTTCAGAGGGATCCTCTGAAGATGCCAGCCACAGGCTCTGGCTTAAAACGCCAGGAGAGAATGTTGCTAGAATCACGGGCTACTACAATTCTGTTTCCTTTAACTCGAAGCTCTACAGCACACCCAAGTGATTCCGGCCGTGAAAGCCTTCGACAATACATGGAACTGTGTTTCTAATATGTGATTATGAAACATCAATATCAAAGTGGTTAACTACTAACTGTTGCCTAACCTATGATTTAATTTAATATACCTTCCTTTTTATTTTATTTTTCTTCCTCCCTGGAGATCTCACTTAATTTTTGTCTTAGCGGAACCCTGCCAAGTAATGATTTCCCTGAATATTAATGTCAAGGACTATACCGTCGCAGAGAGTGAGAGTAGTTTAAAGAAAGATGGGGCTGGCAATTTTTAGATCCCTGAATATTTATAGCTTCATTGCAGATTCATTGTTGCTGCCTTGTTATGTAATCTCAGAGGCAGCTCTGGCTTCCAACAGAAAAAAAGAGCAGAGAAGAAGATGCAAAGGTATGCATTTGAGGAAGGCAGACTGATATGGGCTGGAAAGGTATATTTGACATGGATAATGTGGGGTGGGGGGAGGATTTTCTTCACACTGTCTGGAACCATCCCTTTATTTGCACCAATCTACAAATAAACATAAGGACATAAGAACAAGCCAGCTGGATCAGACCAGAGTCCATCTAGTCCAGCTCTCTGCCACTCGCAGTGGCCCACCAGGTGCCTTTGGGAGCTCACATGCAGGACGTGAAAGCAAGGGCCTTCTGCTGCTGCTGCTACTGCTCCTGAGCACCTGGTCTGCCAAGGCATTTGCAATCTCAGATCAAAGAAGATCAAGATTGATAGCCATAGATCGACTTCTCCATAAATCTGTCCAAGCCCCTTTTAAAGCTATCCAGGTTAGTGGCCATCACCACCTCCTGTGGCAGCGTATTTCAAACACCAATCACATGTTGCGTGAAGAAATGTTTCCTTTTATTAGTCCTAATTCTTCCCCCCAGCATTTTCAATGAATGCCCCCTGGTTCTAGTATTGTGAGAAAGAAAGAAAAATTTCTCCCTGTCAACATTTTCTACCCCATGCATAATTTTATAGACTTCAATCATATCCCCCTCTCTGACGTCGCCTCTCCAAACTAAAGAGTCCCAAATGCTGCAGCCTCTCCTCATAAGGAAGGTGCTCCAGTCCCTCAATCATCCTCGTTGCCCTTCTCTGCACTTTTTCTATCTCTTCAATATCCTTTTTGAGATGTGGCGACCAGAACTGAACACAGTACTCCAAGTGCGGTCGCGCCACTGCTTTATATAAGGGCATGACAATCCTTGCAGTTTTATTATCAATTCCTTTCCTAAAAATCACACAGAATGTGGTGGTAGACAAAGACGGTTCCATTTTGGAACAAACTATTGAAGAGGAGGAAGAGGAGGAAGAGGAAGAGGAGTTTAGAGTTATACCCCACCTTTCTCTTCTGTAAGGAGATTCAAGATGGCTTACAAACTCTTTCCCTTCCTCTCCCTGCAACAGACACCTCATGAGATTAGGTGGGGCTCAGAAAGTTCTGACTAGCCCAAGATCAACCAACAGACTTCATATGGAGAAGCAGGGAACCGAACCTGGTTCACCAGATAAGAGTCTGCCTCTCATGTGAAGGAGTGGGGGGGGGGGATCCAACCCAGTTCTACAGATTGGAGTCTACCACTTAACCACTACACCATGTTGGTGGGTCATATTTGAATGTTCTACTGGATATCGAGCTTCCTGTATTGAATCAATTATTGCAAAAACTCACTTTATGGTGTGGTGGTTGTCTAAATAAAGGGCAAATTTATAAGATGAGCAGAAAAACTAAATTTTGTCACGTCAACTGTGCAATGTTTTGCTATAACTTAATAACCTTTGTTTGTGAACGTCTGATGCTGTTGAGTATTTTAGGAGAGAATGTTCAAAAATGCCAGTCTTCCACTGATGCCTAAAGCAGTACAATCTAGAATTCTACTACCACAATATGTGCGACTTTATTTAGGGTAACGGATAAATCAGCTCTTTAAAGTGAAGAGCACTGGCTTGCATTGCTTGTGTTTGAATGCTGCAAGAAGAAGAAGAAGGAGGAGGAGGAGGAGGAGGAGGAGGAGGAGGAGGAGGAAGGAGCAGGAGGAGCAGGAGGAGCAGGAGCAGGAGGAGGAGGAGGAGGAGGAGGAGGAGGAGCAGGAGCAGGAGGAGCAGGAGCAGGAGGAGCAGGAGGAGGAGCAGGAGCAGGAGCAGGAGCAGGAGCAGGAGCAGGAGGAGCAGGAGCAGGAGCAGGAGCAGGAGCAGGAGGAGCAGGAGCAGGAGCAGGAGCAGGAGCAGGAGCAGGAGCAGGAGGCGCAGGAAGAGGAGGAAGAGGAGGAGGAGGAGGAGGAGGAGGAGGAGGAGGGGAGCTGAAAAAGCACATAGGATCCATATCTGACTGCATGTGTGAGAGTCCAGCTTCAAGGTTCCCTTGGACTACCAAGAGTTAACTCCATGGTGGGATCTGGGGAAGGGCCAGCAGTGGTATAGCTGCCACAGGGATATGCAGGGACAAATGCCTGGAGCACTCCTGTGGGAGTCACATGGGGCACAGACAAATTGCCCCACACACTTCCGGGAAGAAGGAGGGGCGAGGCCCAGCCCCTCCCCTCTCCTCCTCCTTCCCATGAGTAGCTGGGCCTCGGCCCCCCATGGTGACCCCGCAATGCCCCACCCAACCCCGCCTCCTCCATGTCTCGACCCACTTACCTGAATTCAGCCAGTTGCAAAAAACAGCTGACTGAAAAAGTAGCCTGGTGGGAACTATACTTCCCAGCTTGGAGTTGGGATGGTTTGAGGAAAGGAGGATATCAATGGGGTACAATGCCATAGAATCCACCTTCATACCCACCGCTCCATAGAGGAAGACTCAAGGGTCTACCAAACGATAAGAGGCTTTGCCCCTGCAGTCCAGGGCAGCTGGATTCCATTGCACACATTCTCCTCCACTGCCCACTTTACCAGAATCCAAGATCCAGCTTATTATTACAAATCATTGACTCTATGAAAACCCTGACAGAGCTTGATAAAGTAAATATGCTCTTAAACTGTAATGACCTTGACTGTTGTCTCGCAGTGGCAAAGTTTCTGGCTGAGGTTTGCAAACTGAACTTATGATCCAGTGTGAAGTTTTATCTAGTAATTTTAACTGTATTTATATTGTGTGTTCTGTATGCCAAGAAAGGCTTATTGAAAAAAAAAATTATTGGCAGAATCCACCTTCCAAAGCAGCCATTTCCTCAAGGTGAACTGACCTCTGTGGTCTGGATGTCTGTTGCAACTCCAGGAGGTGTCCAGTCAGCACCTGGGGGCTGGCAAATTTAATAAGCGTGCCTCCCTTAATTCTGCCACGTGACTTCCTATCACATGCATGAAGTTCATCCTTGATGGTTCCCAGATAGGAAAAGTCCATTGTTTGGATATGTAATCGCTCGATTATGTATCCAAGTCATACCTCACCCTATATCAGG
Organism: Sphaerodactylus townsendi; assembly: GCF_021028975.2. Lineage (NCBI taxonomy): Eukaryota > Metazoa > Chordata > Lepidosauria > Squamata > Sphaerodactylidae > Sphaerodactylus > Sphaerodactylus townsendi. Next base: position 12,081,249 of record NC_059435.1, on the reverse strand, counting down.
CACCACTGAGCTTCCTTAATGCGCTGGAATGCACTCACAGGCTTTCTTGCCTATTCTACTGGAGGAGCAACAAATCTTTCACTGCGGAACACAATGAGTAGTCAGCTGCCGAAGCCATTCTGTCAGACAAAAGCCTGCAGGCGAACAGCAGGAAACTTGGTTGGCTAGGAGGGAATCAAAACTCTCTGGGAAACTGCTCACTTCCGTAATCCGCTTCTCTGAACCCATTCAGCTACCAGCAACCAAAGGCAATTTGAAATAATGTTATCAGCAGGCGTCTGGGAAGTACATGACAGCTTCAGCCCTGGTTATCTCTCCTCCCCACTCTTTTCCTTCAGATCTGTTCCTTTGAACATATTTAGTGCGGTTGCTTATACCCAAGGGCAGTCCTGAATTAACGCTCTTCAGACAGCAACACTGTGGCGGCAGCTATAGGTGTATTTCCTCGTGTACTGATTCCATCTCAGTAGTGCGACGGCCTGAGCAGTCATCACTCCACAGAAACGCATGAGATCAAACCTCCTGATGTTTTGATTTTGTTTTAACTCAAAAGCTTCTGGGAGGAGGCGCATTTGTTTAGCATGTGATGCTAAGAGTAACAAGATTGTTAGCCATTCCCTTTCATGGGTCTGCTGACTGAGGGGCTTTCCGCACTATAGAAGGGAGCTAAGGTCGACTCGGTTCCCTTCAGTGGAGGGCGATTCCAGGCTGTCCGCACAACAACTTACTTGGCTCCCGGAACCGAGCTAAGTGGGCGGGATCATCTTGGTGCCTGTCTTGCTCCTCGATCATGATTGGAGCTTGTGTTACCATGGGAAACGGGAGCGTTCTTTTTTTTACAGTTTACAGTTTACAGTTACATGCGCTTCCTGCCCGCCACGACTCTCCTGTTCTGCGCATGCCACAAAAGCTGCTCCTGATTGGTTGAACAGATGAGGGTGTCATTTTGATGTGTCCGCACTTCAAAGCGGTATCGACCTTGTTCCAGCAGAAAGGTGCAGTTCATAACTGCGACAGGGATGTCACAGTTCTGAGGGGGGGTGGAACTGAGACAAAACAACGTTGAGCTCGGTTGCAGTGCGGATTCACTGAGGTGAACCTAGGTAGAAACCAGTACAACTCTGTCAGTGCGGAAAGCCCCTGAAAGTGGTTCTTTACCTCCTCCCTCAGGGATGGGCAATGACTCAGGGGTAGAGTTATTGCTCGGATGTAGAAGGCCCAGTGTTCAGTTCCCAATTAACAAGGTTCTTCATACAACAGGTGATGGGAAAGGCTTCCATCAAGTCACTTCTAACTCATGGTGACCCTATCAATTAAAAACCTCCAAAAAGTCCTATCATTAACAGCCATGCTCATGTTTTGCAATGCAAGGGCAGTGGTTCTACTATAGGAAAAGCCAAAACCCACTCCAATCTAGGGCCGCTTCCGCACGGCCACAATGGGGGTTGGGTCAGCATACATGACGCCGACCCAACCCCCCGGGACCATTTACACGAACGGTCCCGGGTGCGACGGCGAAGACGGCGCAGCCTCTGCACAGGCTGCGCCGTCCCCCAAACGCCTTACCGTGTCCTCCGGCCTCCGGCGCATTGCACAGGCCAGGGGACATGCCCCCCTGCCCTGCATGACAGCTCGGAAGTCGCAGGGCAGGGGGGGCGTGTCCCCTGGCCTGTGACAATCCCCACCGGGCGGAAGAACCTGATAAACGACGAAGAGGAGAGATAATGGCGCCTTCCAGCCGCTATTCCCCAAAAACCTCACTGGGGAAGTGAGGTTGGGAAACAGCGGCTTCGCGCTGCTGGGGAGGCGCGAGGGCGGCACGGCTGCGATGCAGCTGCGCCCCCCATGCGAACAGCTCCCTGGGGACTGCGTTTTTGCCATCCCCAGGGCACTGTAAAAGGCCCGTGCGGAAAGGGCCTAGTTTTCTAATTCTCTAATTTCTAGTTTTGTAAGAAAAAAAATTAGTGAGTTGGATGCTACCTCATTTTCTAGCAAAAGAGGGAAGAAAAGCCCCTTTTGACTACCAAAAAGTCTACAGTGGTGATATCCACCTGAAGAAAAGCCACAAGTGGGGGCTCTAGACATCAGAGGCATCAAGCACAAATGTTGATAGGACCCAACGCAATTTGTGCCTCAGCATGGCTGGTAAGACTATTTCCATTTACTCACATTGCCCTTATGCACTTTGTTATGCTAATCCCAACAAGTGGACTTGATATCCTTGAATAGCGAGTTGGCGAAACATGGTTGAGATCTGGAATTGCCCATCTTGACTTCCTCTCCAGTAAGAGTGCCTAGTGAAATGGCTGTCAACTCTTCTTATAAAAAGAGAGAAAGTGGGCTTTTCACAAAGGGAGAAAAGAATTTCATTGAAAGATCTCTCATAAAGGAAGCAATTGAATCGTGGTGCGTTCGAGCATTTCAAAGGAAAGGTAAGCGTGCCTGCCGAAGTTTCTCGTCAACCTCGTTTTTTACAGTGAGCAGCATTGTAAAAAGTGTTAATTTGTTACTATCTAAAGCTAGTTCCCTGCCAAGGAGGCATTAATGTTCTTGTCACAGGTAACCATTCTTTCTAACACTTTGGAGAGCAAGTGCTCCTGCATCACTCTAGGAAAACAGCTTCTGAAAGGAGGAACTGGCAAGTTGTTCATTCTGTGGGTCTTTTTTTTATATTTTTCTTCTTTTGTATCAAGATTCTGTACAGGGTTGTCCTCCCTTGATCTATTATAACCCAGCGCTTTTCCACTCTGATTTCACAGGCACCCTTCCATGGACATAGGTAAGGGGGGGGGTTCTCGGGTTTGAACCCCCCCCTATTCATGTCCGAAGCTCCGCCCCTCCGTTTGTGGGTTTTTTTAAACATTTTAGTGCTTTTTCGGTTTTTGGCCTGCAGGGGGTGCATTGTTTGGGCTACCAGCACCTAACTTTCAGGGATTGTTTGGGGGACTCTCCTGATGACACTACTCGGGTTTGGTGAGGTTTGGTTCAGGGGGTCCAAAGTTATGGACTCCCAAAGGGGGTGCCCCCATCCTCCATTGTTTCCAATAGGAGCTTATAGAAGATGGGGGCTACACCTTTGAGGGTCCATAACTTTGGACCCCCTGAACCAAACTTCACCAAACCTGGGATGTATTATCAGGAGAGTCTCTTATTGATACCACCCAGGTATCATCTCCGACCTCAGAGAGCTGCTTTTATAAGCGCTAGGCCAGGGGCGGGGCTTGGGGAGGCGTGGCCATGCCCTAGGGGTGGGTGGAGGTGTGGCCACACCCACGAACCCCCCCCCCCGCATAAAAAATCTATACGTCCTACGTCCCTGCACCCTTCTTCAGCTGCCCAGCAGGGAAAGCATCTTGTGCCTGGGCCCACACCTTTTCTTAGCAGGTATCCCCTGTGCCTCTCTGCAGAGGTGTACCAGGACCAAATGGCGCCCAGAGACAAACCCCCCTCTGGGTGCTCCCCGTGTGCAGAGCCCCGCTTACTTGTGAGTAAGCGGGGCTCCAGCCCTCCTCCCTGCTAGCAGCCAAGGGGTGAGTTTCCCTCACCCTCCGGCTGCTAGGCAGGGAAATGGCAGTGGCCGCGGCCCTCCTCCGCTGGTCTCTTGTGCAGCCTTCATGTATTTCTTAAAGGGGCGATTCCCAAAAGATTGTTTAAAAAGCAAAGTACTGAAACTCAGGCCCCGCCCACACAGGCAAAATAATGCATTTTCAAACCACTTTCACAACTGTTTGCAAGTGGATTTTGCTATTCCGCACAGCTTCAAAGAGCGCTGAAAGCAGTTTGAAAGTGCATTACTCTGCCTGTGCGGAATAGCCTCAGTTTAAAGTTCTTTCCTCTTTAAACAATCTTTGGAGAATTTCCCCTTTAAGAAATATGTGAAGGCTTCAGAAGAGACCAGCCTTCTCCATTGATGGAGGGGGAGGGCGGCAGCAGTGGAGGGGGCAGGAGCCTGCTGGGCACCCCCCACGTGACCCACAGGCATGCGCCTCTGCCTCTCTGACCTCCCTTCATCCCCTCCAGAAGACTTTCCCCACAGACTTTGGGTTACCCTGGACATTCTTTCAGGTACCTTTGCAGCAGCATTCTTCCCCAGAGCTGTCCACTTCTCCACTGTGCCACCATCCTCCTAAGGCCTCTGGGCCATCCCTTGTCTTCTGCCCATGGTCATCCTCTCTAGCCAGGTTTGCAGCTTCCATTCCCTGGCTGCCACCTGCCCAGCTTCCTTTCTCACCTCCTCAGGCCTTGAGCCTCTAGTACAGAGGTCTTCAAACCAGATGTTCGTGGACTTCAATTCCCATCAGCCCCTTCCAGCATGGCCAAGTGATAGGGCTCATGGGAATTGTAGTCTATGAACATCTGGAGGGCCATAGTTTGAAGACCCCTGCTCTAGTATTTATGCCTGGCCCATCTCCAGAGGCTCCCTCTCATTGAGACTCCCTCTACTAAAGCTATCAGTGGTCTGGATGCAGCTAGCTCCTCCAGAATGGGTGACATGTCACCTCTAGCCCAGCCATTTCTACTTCCAGCTGCTCTCTTGGGAGCACCCCATGACCACTTGAACCCCATGGGATCAGCCCACACATATGCTAAAGTCCAGGAATTCCACCACCAACAACATCCCTTTGGCAACCCCCCCTTCCTACTAATAATGTTTAAGAGTATTTCTTATCTACAGCTGCAAAGTTTTGATATGAATTTACTCACCCAAACTAGCAGCAGCTAATAATGGGTAATGGGTCAAGAAATCTTGCAATGTCCTGGCACTAGATCACTTGATAATTTTGGTCTGTGTTTCTTTTGCTGTCGGCTGTTTTCCACAGAGCTCTCTGACATAAATTCTGAAATCTTTTTGTCTCTCTCCTTTGTATTTCCTTGCTGTCTCAAGGGATAAATAGAGAACTAAAAGGTTTGGGGAATGGGAAAAAAAGATTGTGGCTTTGTGTGTTTCTGATTAGAGGATAAGAAGATTTGGTAATGGTAATCTGAAGAATTAAAATATGGCTGGTAAACAGGATTCAGTGAGACCTAAAGGTCACAAACAGACAGTGAAGAGAGATTCTGTAACACAGTCCTCTACATCAAATGCCCAAAAGGAGGTGACAGGGGTCCTTTCCCCACTAACCTTAAGCCCCGCGCTACTCTCCTAAAGTAGCGCGGGGTCCAGCTGCACTCCCCACTTCAGGGGCGGCGAGAACGCAGCTGCTCCAATGCTGCCTCTATCGCGCCCCCTCAGTACGCGTAGTTCCTGGCGCCTTTTCAAATGGTGCCTTTTGATGACCCCGTGCAGAGTGCGTGAGTGGGTAAGAGGCTTGGTCGCGCCAGGAATTGTGCGCGCTGTGAATTGTGCATAGCAACCCTCAGAGAGAGGTACGTGGGGAAAGGGCCACAGATCCCTGAAAAACCTAGTGTTGCAGATTTGGTCCAGATCCTCAGTAAATCAGTGAAAAAAACCCAGAGGCGATTCAACAACATTACAAGTAGTGGATAAGAAAACAAAAAGAATTGAAGCTATTGATGCAGTAACTAAAAAGTTGGTGGAGGAGTTTAAGGAGATGAAGAATAAGTTAGATTGTGTTGACTAAAAGGTGATACATTTTAGTCAATGTATCACCGCCCGGAGCCCTTCGGGGATCGGGCGGTATACAAATTAAATAAATAATAATAATAATAATACATCTTGAAGAAGAAAATGAGAAATTTCAACACCAACTTGCCATGTTGGAATATCGACAGAGAGGATTCCCTGTGTTTTAGAGCAATTCCCCAGTGTGAGGGTCAAGATATAAAGAACTTCTTGTAACAGAGTTAGACCAATTAGTAGGAGTAAAAAACGAAATCATGGAGGGAGAGATAGACAAGGCTTTCCATATAAATTCCACATACGCTAAGCAGAAGAAACTACCAAGAAATTGCCCTGTCCAGTTTAATTCCAGATCCATAAAACCACTAGGTGATGTTGAAGAATAGTAGGATTTTGGACCTGGAGAGTTTTGACAGGAGATTTGGACAGCATGGATATTTGTAGCATGATAACGGGAAAATGCATAAAGATTTTTCTAATCACTACGTTAGAAGGACTCTTTTCTGAATATGGACAAAATATAAAAGGTTTATAGCAAGTGTAACTCCTGTATGGTTGTCTGCAATTGAAGTAAATATGCAAGAAAAATGGCCCACTTACAGAAAAGTGATGAATTTCCAAAACATTAAATGTGAATTTAAACCTATTAATGACTTAAAAGATATAGTTAAAAACTGGTTCCATTACTATCAACTTCTTGAAATATTTAAAGCTGATTACAAAAATACAGGTTTTACCACACAAATGACTGATTTTGAGTGTAACTTATGTACAAATGATGATAAACTAATTACTAAAATGTATAAGATGTTACTGAAATGGGATACAGCAGATGTGGTGGCTAAGTCTGTAATGATTAAATGGGCTAGAAATGTTGGTAGAAACATACAGATGGAACAGTGGGAGAAACTAAAAGAAAGAGTTAATGTTCACAGCATGTTATAACTTTCAAGAAAATTATTATAAAATGATGTATAGATGGTTTGGCAAAAAACATTTGGCAAAGAAATACAAACATATGCTGGAAATGCCAACAACAAGAGGAGTCATATGTGGTGGATGTGTAAAAAAGCTAAAAAAAAATTTGGGGGGAGAATGATATTAAAAGAAATACAACAGATTTTGAGGACAAACATTGTGAAAAAAATCAGAGGTTTTTTTGATGGGATTCATGGGAGATGATATTCAACACAGACATATATATATATGATATATGATATATGATATATGATATATGATATATATATATATATATATATATATATATATCTCATAAAACTGGAAACCTTTTACAGAATACCTTTTGAAACCCTATTCAATCAGAGAAACAATAGCAGGATTTGAAATTTGAAATAGCAGGATTTGAAAAGAAAACTGCAAAAATGTATTAGGATATTAGTAAAACAAAAAACTGAGCGAATTTTTTAAAATTATGTGCATGAATCTAAACTTTCAAACAAACATGAGATAGCTGGAAGGCATTGTAGGGTGTGTAATGGGTTGTATTTTGTTATGTTTTAGCTTGTTTTTTGTTGCTGTTGTTGATGAATGTTTGTACATGGGCAGACACACAAAGATGTCCTGTATTTAGTCAGCCCTTTCATCTATGAAGGTCAGTCTTGGCTGACAGTGGCTCTCCAGGGTCCACAGGTGGTAGTCTTTCACATTCCTTTCAATTGAAGATGCATAGATTGAACCAGTAACCTTCTGTATCCCAAGCAGAAGCTCTACCACTGAACCACAGTATGTAGCTATTTGGAAAGAGAGGACACCCTATAACCGTGGTGGCGAACCTTTGTCACTCCAGATGTTATGGACTACAATTCCCATCAGCTCCTGCCATGCTGCCAATTGGCCATGATGGCAGGGGCTGATGGGAATTGTAGTCCATAACATCTGGAGTGCCAAAGGTTCACCACCACTGCTTATAAGAATACTCTTAACAGTGGCATCCCTCTTGCCTTTATAATACATGATCTAGTTCTAAGGAATCCTAGGTAAAGGCATAAGCCCGATCCAAATGTGAGTGTTAAGCTTTTTCTGGACTACAGGTTCCAGGCTGGAATACTGCATGTTTGATTGTTGATCACACAGGGAGAAAAAAAACACTGCATCAAATTAGAATAGCACAGGAAAAGCCTGTCTGAACTCTTCTCTCTAGCATGTGGTACCATCATATCATTATATCATCTGGAAGAACCTCTATCACTTGTTTCTTCTGAACACAGAAAACCACTCTTCATGCAGTGAGTGTTTAAACATTCAGCAAGTCAGTTCCTTACTTTCAGAATCTGAATAACATCCTTAACTTTCTTCCTATTCCTCCCTATCACTGCCTGCAGCATTCAGCAGCTAGAATATTATAACACAACCCCTTCCCATCAACAAATGCATAATAACCCGTTGGGGGAGGGAGATCATTTTATTACCAATTCTGTCTCCCTTTTCTCCCAGTCTAATAACCAAAGAGCATTTGCTTTCATCTTGGGAATGATTAACTGTTCCAGTCCCTTGGGCTTTATTAACAACTTGTTCACGGTATTAAATTAACTGAGAAACTCTGCAGCAGGAGGGGAAGATGGGAGAGGGGACCAGAAATTTCGGCAAAGCAAAAGGCTGGTGGGTACTGGCTGAGAAGGCAGCTTGATTGCAGGAGGGGATGGGGATACTGCTCAATGGGTGGTAGACCTGCCCTTCACAGTCCCAATGCTTTTCAATGGGAGCCCTCCAAGTGGATAATGTTCTCATGTGCACGTCTGCGTATCTTTGAATACAGCTCCTCCAAAATTAAAAAAAAAAAGAAATAGGAAAACTACATATCCCTGGAATCAGCGGGAAGAACTGAGTATGACTCTGTACTTTTGGGGCTGAAAAGGCACCCAGGATCAGAACCCGTGAAGAACCTAACTTCCTGGGGTTCTTCACATGGACACAAAATCCTTTCCTCCTTTATCCCCACAGCAGTTCTCTGAGGTATGTTTGGTCAAGGGATATCAACTGGCCTGGAGGCACTCGTTTGCATTCATTTATTATATTTTTATCACCCATCTCTTCCAAGGGATTTATACCATACAGGGATTTGATGCTATTTTCCCAGCTGATATCCAGATGGTGCCATAGTATGGCCTGATTTCATCAAATCTCTGAAGCTAAGTAGACTTGATACTTGGATGGGACACATTGGCATATTTGCCTAGAGACAGGGGGTACCCTCTGTTCCCAGGTGCCATTGATCTGGTCATGTGGGGAGCACAAAATCGCCCCCCCCCACATGACCAGGAAGACAGCAAGGCAGCAGGAAGTCCTCCAGGGCCCTTCTTGTCTTCTGGTGCCCTTGGCCCCACCCACGTTGTCATCAACATGGGCAGGACCAAGGAAGCCAGAGGACACTCCCAAGCCTCACCCCCTCCCAACTGCCAGCTCCCCTTAAGCCCCACCCCCTCCCAGATGCCGGCTCAGAGCTGGCAGCCAGCAGTCCCTTCTGCCCTCCCCTCTGGGGAAGACAGAAGCAACTGGAAGGTTCCGTGCTGGGGCCTTTGCTTTTATAAGCTCCGGTGGCATGGCCCCACCCCTTGGGGGCATGGCCCCACCCCCAAACTTATAAAAGCAAAGGCCCCAGCACGGAGCCTTCCAGTTGCTTTTGTCCTCCCTAGAGGGGAGGGCAGAAGGGACTGCCAGGCATAGAGGGGGGGATGCCTGGAGAAAGGATGTCTCGGGGTGCCATTTTCCCTCGGTATGCCTCTGATGGGAGACCACCCAGGAAGACTCTTTAGAGCAGGGGTCTTCAAACTATGGCCCTTCAGATGTTTATAGACTACAATTCCCATGAGCCCTACCACTTGGCCATGCTGGCAGGGGTTGATGGGAATTGTAGTCCATGAACATCTGGAGGGCCATAGTTTGAAGATCCCTGCTTTAGAGGAAGGTAATGGTAAACCACTTTTGCTTCTCACTTGCCTTGAAAACCCCTGGCTGGGGTCAGTGTGAGTCAGCTACAACTTGACGGCACTTGACATGCACAGAGATACACATCCCGCCAGCCAGTCCTTACACCTCAGTAGGTTTTCAAGTGCTGCTTTATTGAAGTATACAATCATAGTCAATTGCTATCTTAAAATAGTAACGTTCAGAGAGACTTGAACCAATTCTGTTTTATGGACAACCTGGAAGCGCTATGCAAATAACATTAGCATAGAATGCAAATCAAGGCTGCAGTTCTGCGCTCGTGTACTAAGGCATGAGCTCTACCAAATGTAATGAGAATTTATGCACCAGCCAATGGCAAGAATGCACCCTGGAGTCTCCCATCCTAATTACAAAGTGCCATCTGGTCGCACAAATGTGAGGGAACGATTGCAGTCGTGTCTGCCGGGTGTCTGCCTCCAGTCCCATACCTGGGGTAGGTGGTCCTGGATCGTGGTGACACGTTTTCTTATGTACAACAGAATGTAGATGATATTCAGAATGTTGTCATTTCAGTTCCTATAAACCCACAGTGACCATTTGTAGAAGAAATACAGCAACCAGAAGAAAAGTTGCGAAATTTTTCCAGGACTTTATGTGAGCTGCATTATAATGTTAAATGCAAAGCCCTGGAAAAATCCAAACGGTACAATGTAATCAGGCTGGGTTAATGGTATCCCTGGTATAAGAACATAAGAACAAGCCAGCTGGATCAGACTAGAGTCCATCTTGTCCAGCTCTCTGCTACTCGCACTGGCCCACCAGGTGCCTTTGGGAGCTCACATGCAGGATGTGAAAGCAATGGCCTTCTGCGGCTGTTGCTCCCGATCACCTGGTCTGTTAAGGCATTTGCAATCTCAGATCAAAGAGGATCAAGATTGGTAGCCATAAATCGGCTTCTCCTCCATAAATCTGTCCAAGCCCCTTTTCAAGCTATCCAGGTTCGTGGCCATCACCACCTCCTGTGGCAGCATATTCCAAACACCAATCACACGTTGCGTGAAGAAGCGTTTCCTTTTATTAGTCCCAATTCTTCCCCCCAGCATTTTCAATGGATGCCCCCTGGTTCTAGTATTGCGGGAAAGAGAGAAAAATGTCTCTCTGTCCACATTTTCTACCCCATGCATAATTTTATAGACTTCAATCATATCCCCCCTCAGACGTCTCCTCTCCAAACTAAAGAGTCCCAAACGCTGCAGCCTCTCCTCATAGGGAAGGTGCTCCAGTCCCTCAATCATCCTTGTTGCCCTTCGCTGCACTTTTTCTATCTCCTCAATATCCCTTTTGAGATGCGGCGACCAGAACTGGACACAGGACTCCAAGTGCGGTCGCACCACGGCTTTATATAAGGCCACTGGTATCTTCACTTGTAAACTACCTCCATCTTTTGACTTGCAGAAACATCTGTTAACCATGACCTGGGGTGCACAGGTGGTGGTGGTGTGTGTGTGCCACTGAGTCTTAACTGGAATAGAGATGAGGTGTAAGATATCTGCTACAAGAGCAGCCAAAACTAGGAACTGGAAATAGCTGTCAGGGCATCAAACAGTCCCAGCATAATAAGTGCTCTGCCCATTCAAACCAGTTCGTAACAAAGAGGGAGTAAAGATTTAAACTTTAAAAATAGTAAAGGTTGAACCCTGACCCATATGGCGACCCTCACTGGGAAGAAAAGCAGGGTATAAATATAATAAACAAGTTCTGTGTTATTCAGCTGGGCTGATTCCCAAGAAAGTGGTCTGGGGGTGGTGGACTAGGTGTCATCCACAACTATTGTTGTCAACACAGGATCAGGAAATGTTTTGATCTTTAGGACTGGACCTAGGGCTGTCAACCACCTTGAGATCTGGAGATCTCCTGGAATTACAATGGATCTCCAGACTACAGAGATCAGTTCTCCTGAATGGTTGCATTGAAGTGTGGTCTCCACGGGAACCAGTTGAGGTCCCTCCATGGGGCCTTTTTGAGGTCCCTCCCTTCCCCTCCACAAACCCTGCCCTTCCAAGCCCCCAGTCCCAAATCTCCAGGAATTTCAAATCTGGATTTGGCAGCTAGCGTTTCCAGGTTCTCCCTGCCCACAGGCAAGGGTGGGGTAAAGGATTGCATATTGAAGGGCAGGAAACTGCTGGAAATTTGAAGGTGGAGCTTGCATAGGACAGGGATCTCAGTGAAGAAGAGTTTGGATTTATATCCCCCCTTTCTCTCCTGCAGGATACCCAAAGGGGTTTACAATCTCCTTGCCCTTCCCCCCTCACAACAAACACCCTGTGAGGTGGGTGGGGCTGAGAGAGCTCCAAGAAGCTGTGACTAGCCCAAGGTCACCCAGCTGATGTGTGTGGGAGTGTACAGGCTAATCTGAATTCCCCAGATAAGCCTCCACAGCTCAGGTGGCAGAGCTGGGAATCAAACCCGGTTCCTCCAGATTAGATACACGAGCTCTTAACCTCCTATGCCACACTCCAAATCATAATTTCCTCCAGGGGAATAGATCTTTGTAGACTGAAGATCAGTTGCAATTCCAGGAGATCTCCAAGCCCTACCTGTAGGTTGGCAATGGTATCCCTGGCCCCGATTCTGACATTAATTCTAGGAGCCAGCATGGTGTAGTGGTTAGGAGCAGGTGGATTCTAACCTAGACAACTGGATTTGTTTCCCCACTCCTCCACACGACTCTAATCTGGTGGACTGGGTTTGTTTCCCTGCTCCAATACTTGAAGCCTGCAGGGTGACCTTGGGCTAGTCACAGTTCTTCGGAACTGTCTCAGCCTCAGCTACTTCACAAGGTGTCTGTTGTCAGGAGAGGAGGAAGAAGAAGACTTTATTTACAGTCAATGACCAGATATATTACAAATCTCCAAAATATCTACAACAAAACAAGAATGAGGAGAGGAAGGGAATGGAGTTTGTAAGCCACCTTGAGACTCCTTACAGGAGAGAAAGGCAAGGAGGAAATCTATATTATTCCTTCCCTTCTCCCTGCCTCTTCTTTGTGCATAAATGTCCACAAGTAACAAAAATCTGGTGATTATAATTTCCTGCATGAAACACGAAAAATGAATGCTTTTTTTGGTAGCTGTCGGCAGAGGTTTGCTGATCACATGGTTGAAGATAGTAACCTCATTTTTTAAATGATGCGTATCAGGTGTTATTTCTGGATGTTTTTAGAATCCTTCAAACAATGCACACAATTAAGAGCCACACAATAGCACTTGTTCAATCAAGATACTACAGCGCTGATTAACCGTGGCATTTCCTGCTAATCTTCTTCCAGAGTAATGTGGAGCAATTCATTCCGGCTTTAGATAGCAGATTAATCCAAAACACAGTCGCAGCCTTTCTGGTGGAACTGTTTGGCTAGAAATGAGCAAAGCTTTCTCGGCAGGCTCTGTGAGGACCGGGGCTCCTGAAGTCTATTTGATATTCACTGAGGAATGAGGGTAAAACAGGATTTTTGTCTTGTTAGAAATGAAAGCAGACACATTTCTTGATAAGGGATGCCGCTAGGTCAGTGGTAGCGAACGTACGGCATGGGTGCCAGAGGTGACACTCAGAGCCCTCTTTGTGGACACGAGCGGCATCACCCCAGTTTGGGCACTTGGCAGTGGCGTAGTGTCAAGGGGACGAGGGGTACGCAACGCACTGAGCGTGTGCCCCTGCAGGGGCGTGGCGAGGGCGTTCCAGGGGTGTGATGCAGTGGTAGGATTCAAATCATTTAGCAACCGGTTCCGAATGGACTCAGTAATGGATTACAACCAGTTCTCTGAATTAGACAAGCTAGGAGCAGCAGTGGCGTAGGAGGTTAAGAGCTCACGTATCTAATCTGGAGGAACCGGGTTTGATTCTCTGCTCTGCCACCTGAGCTGTGGAGGCTTATCTGGGGAATTCAGATTAGCCTGTACACTCCCACACACGCCAGCTGGGTGACCTTGGGCTAGTCACAGCTTCTCGGAGCTCTCTCAGCCCCACCTACCTCACAGGGTGTTTGTTGTGAGGGGGGAAGGGCAAGGAGATTGTCAGCCCCTTTGAGTCTCCTGCAGGAGAGAAAGGGGGGATATAAATCCAAACTTCTCCTCCTTCTCCTCCTTCTCCTCCTCCTCCTCCTCCTCCTCCTCCTCCTCCTCCTCCTCCTCTTCTTCTTCTTCTTGACAGTAATGGATCACAGCCAGTTCTCTGAACTAGACAAAAAATTAGCTACAGGTTCTACTGAATAGGTGCGAATAGGCTGGATCCCACCACTGGTGTGATGGGAAGTTTCGGGGCATTCCAGGGCAGGGCTGGGGCAGACAGGGGCATGGCAGGGGAGTAAGGCGCACATGTACCCCATACGCAGTTTTCCCTTGCTCCGCCCCGGCACTCGGTCTCTAAAAGGTTTACCATTGCTGGGCTAGGTCACAGGTGCCAAATTCACAGCCCTCCAGATGTTATGGACTACAGTTCCCATCATCCCCTGCGAGCATGATGCTGGCAGGGGATGATGGGAACTGTAGTCTATAACATCTGGAAGGCCACGAGTTTGACACATATGGGCTAGGTGGACTAGTTTTGACTTTTACTTGGTCAGGGTGGCATTCTCAGGGATTTTGCCCAAGGGATGCCGTCTTCAAATTTCAAAGAGAAGGCTCTAGTTTTGTTGTGGTGGGTGGGAAGCTAATTTATGGAAACCCTGTGGAGTTTTCAAGACAAGAGATGAGAAGAACTGGTTTGCCATTGCCTGCCTCCCCATAGTAACCCCAGTTATCCTTGGTGGCCTCCCTTTCAAATATTAACTAGGGCCAACCTTTGCTTAACTTCTGAAATCTGGTAGCCTGGACCATCCAGGTCATGGCCTGGATTTGTTGGTAAACACAAAACATTTATTTATTTAAGATTTTTTTTTCCCACCCAGGGACTTTGGTGATGGGCAGGAAACAAATTTACAAAAAAATAAAATAAATAAATAAATATTCCGACCACTGAGGAGACCTGCTCTAAGTAGCTTGCTGACGGCCCCCACCCAATAAAATTATTTTAAAAATAATAAGCCATCAAACATAGCATAAAACTTCATTTCAGCACCTAAAATTGATAATAATGATTTTTTTCAGACTAGAAGTTGACAATAGAAACAGCTAAAAAGGATGGAACCCTTCCATTAAAATCCGGGGGGAGGGGTGCGGTGGTTTTGGCCTGACATTTACCCCCTTCCCAATAAGCTAAGTGCCAGGTGTACCTCAATGGTGAGGGTATTCCCATAGTGAGGGGCCTCCTCGGTAGTGGAGCCTCCTCGGTAGTTTTAAACTGATCACTGGGGGAAAGCCGACAGGAGCTGAGGTGACTTCGGTTCGGAATACAGTATCTATGGGGATGCAGACAGAGAGGGAGGTTTTTCTAAATCAACCACATACAAGCGAGGAACATAGCAATGTACATGTGACAAGGGATAGTGTCTACAAAAGATTTGAGGGTAAAGCACATAAATCCCAGGTTAAGGACAGAGACAGGGTATACAGGTGTCTCTATGCTAATAGTAGAAGCATTCGACCTAAAATGGGGGAGCTAGAGTACAGAGTTTTGAAGGAGGACTTATGTGATGCATTACAGAACATGGAGGAATTACAGAGACATGGTGGAATGAGACAGAGTGGGATGCTGTTATACCAGGCTACAGGCTCTATGGGAAAGGAATGGGACAGGCGCATTGGGGGGTGGAGTTGCCCTTTACATCAAAGACAACATGAGTATCACATAAAATGGAGCAATTACAAGCTGGGGAATCAGGTTCCCTACAGAATCACTAATGAATATCCAATACCAGGTGTGAAGGACAGTTTAATATTGAGAATATGTCATACGTCCTGACCAAATACGAAGTGCACAAGAGGATTCTGGGACGGAAAAAAAAAAAGTGCAGAGACCAAGCGAGAAACAAAAATATAGTGGTAATGGGTGATTTCGCTTCCATCCCCCATATAAGAAGCTGAAAAATGCATATTCAGGTCATGAAGTAAGGAGAGGCATTCCTGCAAGTGCTGCTGTGAAGCTGTAGCTTAGAGCAGATGGTTGTGGAACCAACCAGGAGAGAGAGGTGATCCCTAGATCCCTAATGTTCTATGTGGGACCCAGGACCTGTGGTGCAGGAAGTCAGGTGTTGTTGAGCCGATAGGAGCAGCGACCACAATACTGTCAGGTGAGTATCTCAGCATCTGCAGAGTAAGTGGCAACTACTAATGTAGTTACATTAGCTAACTGAAAGGAAATTTCTCAAAGGTGAGGGGGGGGGGATGAGTGCTTGGGAAGCTTAAAGTGAAAATCAAGAGAGTCAAAACTGTCCAGGATGCTTGGAAGTTTATTTAAAGCTGACAGTAGTAATACAAGCTCAGCTGGAATGTGTTCTAGGTTAGAAAGAGGCAGCACAGTTGAGAAAGCCACCATGGTTAACAAGAGAGGTTAAGAGAATTATCCAGAAAAAGAAAATGTCTTTTTAGAAAATGGAGATCCAGTTTGACTGATGAAGAATACCAAGAGGGATAAGATGAACCCAAGATAGGCGTCTGAGTGGTAAGCATTACTTTTCTCTCTCGGAGTTTTTGAAACCCTTTTATAGTAGTGCAAGGGAATACAAAGCCAGAAACAGCTTAGAATAATCTCTCAAAGGCCAGTGCTCTTGATATTTTACTCACTGAGACTTGTGTTTATATATATACAAAGAATTTTTTAGGAGGTTATCTCTCCACGGCTTCCCTAAGCCTGCATACAGGGGTGTTTTAAGCCAGGTGAGACCAGGAGGCACTGACCTGCTGAAGAAACTGTGGAAGAGCCCCTGGAATCATTCACGAGATTCGGTGTTTTACTGCCTTACTGAAGTGGTGTTTTATTGTTTTGACGAACCTTTTGGGGTGTTAATGAGCTTTTAATACAGAAGGGAGAAGACAACTTTTTTTCCTTTTAGCATACATCTAATTTTGGAATGGCACTTAGGAAGCGTGGGAGAGAGCCTGAGGGCTTACACTCCCCGACAGCTAAACAAGCTGGAATGGATGATTCCCTTCTAACAGGTGCCCAACTCTCCAATCGGTTTTCTGTTTTGTCAGCTGACATATACATTCCACCAGATGAGGAAGTAACTTAGAAGAGGCATTAACAACTGCTCCCTGCTAAAAGGCACAAATGGATTGCAAATGGGGCTTTTGGCACAGAGAAAATGAGTTGCCCCATGTGGGTACTCACAAAAAAAAGGAAGGAGAGGGCAGCCCTGTGGACTTGCTGGAATCATCCCAGCCTGTGTAAGCCTGATTGCTGAAACTTGCAGGCATGTCTATGGGGAACTCAGACTTTTAGGGCTCTAAAATGAACAAACTCTCTTCCGGTAGCCCCTCCTATTCTCCATCCAGAGTCCCTGCAGCCATGGCCAGAAAGCAAAGGAGCCAAGCTGTAGAAATTATCCCTTCCTCGACTAAAATCTGTCTGATGATTCACAGATTTGAGGGTTCGACCAACCCTGGACAACATTCCAGGATTCTGTTAATGCATCTTCTGATCATTGCGGTGGGGGGGGGTGGATTGAGGGATCGACATGTCCTCATTGGAAACTTTAAACAATAGCAGACACAACCAAAGGGTGATACTGTCTTTTAAGACATCAACAATCCCAGTCTATTTACTCTGAAAACAAGGAGTTTCTTGCTACTTGCTCTAAGGGATGTAGTCGCTTCAGCGTTTTCCAAGACCTGGGAAGAGAAGTCACTTCTTTATGCCAAGGCGCTGGTAAGTTTTTTTTAGGCCCTCCCTGATTGTTTGACCTGAGAGAGACAAGCAGATGCAGACTACAAAATCCTCAAACTTGATGACCTTGGAAATAGCACATTTATAGCATTTGCTCAAGTAAAAGCGACTTCAGGGAACTCCTCTCTTATTCCACCTCCAAGCTTCGACAAAGAAGCGGGGAGAACCAACAGACTGGATGGCATAAAAACAGAACCAGATTCCAGAAGCAGGCTGTCATTTCAGTCCTACTGTCATCCTGGCTATTGTCAATCCTTGGCGGAGACTGAGCACAAGGCCACCCAGCCCATCTCCCCTTAGAAGAGAGCTTTGGACCAATCTAACTTTAGCATTGCCCACCAATCAGGTCGATTTGAATGAGCCCACAGTTTGACCTGGATGAAGGTGCCAATGCCAGGAGCTTACTTTCTCCTGCCAGGAGCTTGCTCCCCCCCTGTAACAAGCTTGGGCCAAGGAAAAGAACACAAAGAAACTCAGCAGATATTGAAGTGGGAATTGCACCTATTAGGGGACACCTAATTGCTTCCAACTGGAAAGTGGTGGAAAATGCATTGGGCACAGGAACTAGTGGAACTTAAGCAGACTGAACCCCCATTGAGAGCTCTTCCAGCTTGGAAGTGCTACTAAGAAGACTCTATCCTACTCCTCAGGGGTGGGAGGGGTAGGAAGTAAGAGCTTAAGGAGCCAGAATGCACCAAGATCCGGAAAACAAGGTTCCTGGAGAAGGGGTAATGGTAGTGTCCTATGTAATTACAACCAATTCTCTTGACCTCCTAGTGGAAAATGGATTGACATGAACTCCTCCAACTCACCCATTTTCCTAATATCAAGAGATCCTTTCATGGAACATAGCAGGATGGGGTCCAAGGCTAAAATAGCAAGTTACTAATTGTACCTTAAAGGATTCAACCTCATCTTAATTCAAGAGTCCTGAGTCTCTATCTAGAAAGCCCCAGTTAGAGGGCTATACTGTATCACTGATACTTACCAGCCCATGAAGCTAAAACCAAGGGAGAAACTTAGGAGGGCTGGCCTTTTCTTGGATTCCCTTACCGATATTAGGTCACATGGCTCCCAAATGTGTTGAGAATATGGCCCAGGCAGCCTTTTTTTTATTATCATGGGGAGCTTATACCTACTGTAATAGTTAATGTTGTACTTTACTAGTACTGACTGGCTGCAGAGTTACAAAGGTGGCTGCAACTGATGATGGATTATACTTGGTTAAAAATAGAAACAAAACTCCTCACTCTAATTATATTATTCTCCTGGCAGAATTTGACTTCAATGCTAGAGTGGGAGCAGGCGAACAGGTTCTCATTACAGAATTGGGGTTTTAGATGCTTAGAAGAGTTACCTTGGTATTTTCTCTCAACGAGAATTACTTTCGAGATAATCTTGTTAATCCACTCAGGCAAAGGAGCTGTGAGTCAAAACATGGATTTTCTGTGACATATTAGTATATTTGAAGCGGCCTCTACCAAGAATAAACATTCAGGAGGAGAATATACTTTCCTCTCTAGCAGAGGTTGTAGTGTGATAGACTATGTTATAGTTTCCCCAACCTCTTTTGCAGGTGTAAAGACTTCCATATTGACCATCCTTAGTGCTAGTGACCATCTTCCGGCTCTGTAAAATTGGAGCCTTGCCGAGGGGATCAATCTTTGCCATCAAAGAAGAATAAAGAGCTGGCTCCCCATATTTAAAATCAACTGGTCTCCCCAAACAGAGAAGTAGCTCTGTGAATTAATGAACAGCCAAACCTTAGAATGCACTCCCAAAATAATACTAAGAATGAGTCTCAGGACTCATTGCTGAGAACCCTATATGAAGGTTTGGTACAAGCACATTAATGCCTTATCGTAGTTAGCAATAATCCATCAGCCAAAAGAAAGTACAAAAGATTACAGGCAGATGCCTTTGACCAGAATGTCAACATCTGGAAACAACAACTTAGAGCCCTGTATTCATGGCAGAGAGCTAATGTAAGAGCCTTCTATTCCCGATACATATTTTTCAATTAAAAGAAAACGGCTTATGCCAGCGTCTAAGGACATTAAAATGTCCATTATCCAATGCAGAGTGGGAAAAAAACTCATTTCAGGCCACCAATTCCAATGACACCAGATCTTTCCTGGAAAATAGTGTCCAGTAGCTCTAGGATTAATAACAACTTGTCCGCTGGCATCCCAATTGGGGGCCTGGTAAACAGCATTACAAGAACACTTTTAGTGCTGAAGAGTGTAACCTCACAACTCAAATCCTACCATCTCCTGATATTCCCCATGGACTGGCCTACAGTCCACCCCAACAGTAGAGTCTATGATTTAAACAACTTAAGCCAGGTAAAGGCTGGCCCGATACGTACCACCTGAGATGACCCCAAAGAAACTACGTGGATTGGTGGGCCCCATTTTCTTCCAGCCTCCCTTTTTACAACAATCAATAAAACTGAGAAGCAATCCCAGAGGCCTGGACAAAGGCTATAATAGTCCCAATTACCAAAAGGAACCATCTTGCTCCAGAAACTACAGGGCCAATTGGTCTATTATCAATGCCGGGGAAAATTTATGCTAAGTGCCCACTAACCAGATTGAACAATTAGAATTAGGTCTCAAATGGAGTTCTAGGACCGAGCAGATAGGGGTTCTGCAAAGGTAAATCTACCCTTGACCACATAATGGTCATTAACCAACCTAATAACCAAAACCTGTAACAAAATCAAAGGCCAAAACAGGCCATTGTACAGCATTCCCTGTGGACATCAAGGGGGGCCTTTGATTCTGTCCCAAGAGATAAGCTATATGGGCTAGAAACTTGGAAAAAATGGAGTTAGCCAGAGAATAGATTGATCTCCTAATCAAAGTGTTACATCAGAACACAGTCTGTCAAGTTAAATGCAATCAGGAGGGGATGTACACACCCCAAAGTATCTATCTCCAAGGGGAGTAAAAACAAGACTGTGTCCTTGCACCAGTTCTTTTCAATCTTTATTTAAATGACCTAGCAAATGAAAGCTAAACATCTGTAAATTCACACTGCCCAAACCTAGATGGACATCCAATCCCCTATTGCTATATGCCCGACTGACCCTTAGTTTTGCTGCCATTATACCAAAATAAATGCCAGGCGACTCCTAGCAACTTACAGCGGATACTGTACAATCCAATGGCTTGACACTCCAACTCTCAAAAAAAAATGAAGGTTGTAAGATGTTTACTGCAAAATCTTGGAAACCATCCCGTTGGATGCTAGGAAAGTACAATTGGAACAGGTCAAATGCTTTAAATATTTAGGAGTGCACCTCCATTTATAGGGAGGTTGGGCTAGCCACAGAGACCATGCTGTTACAAACTCCATGGTCAGTGTATCCCTAACAATCTTACAGCTTTTTTCTATAACAAGGGCCATCCATTTATTGCCTGCAGCATTAAAAGTCTTTAACACCAAGGTGGCCCAGCAATTATTATATGGAGTCCCACTTTGGATGGGCTCCCTGGTCTAACACACAGCTGGTGAGTACAATCTAAGCTTTTTATTTAAACTTTTTTGGGCATGCCTCACTTTCGTTGCCTTCGCCACTGTGCCTCGAAACTGGAGCAACATCTCTTAGAGACAAAGGCATGGCTTAGCCATCAAATATTGGCTCTTGCCATCTGTTTCAATACGATGCAGCCTCCTTCTGTCATATCAAAACCCTCAAGACTTCTTGTCCTTTCGGAATGAGTAGGAGGCATCATAGAAACAAAATTAACAAATTAGGCTATTCAACTTGGATTATCTAGCCATGTTACACCATCAAAAGAGATTTTTTTCCAGCTTCTGAGGAGAAGGCTGTTTGACCAGGAACATCAGATCCTACTTTCGGAATACCAGAGAGCACAAATGGTGGCAAGAAATAGAGAAGTTAGCTGTAAGGGGAGGCAAAAAAGGATTATGAGAGCATGGCTTTCGCGAACATCAAGACCAGCAACAAACAGTTCTGCAAAGTACATCAAAAAGCAGGAAGCCAGCCAAAAGGGGAAGCAGTGGGCCAGTTAGATGACAAGGGAGCAAAGGGTGTGCTGAGCGATGACAGGAGATTGCAGAGAGGCTGAATGGTGCTTTGCATCTGTCTTTGCAAAGAGGAGGTGAGAACATTTCTGCACCTGAACCAGAAACTTCTGTAGGGCCGAATCCGAGGGAACTAGCGAAGATAGTGAGTAGACAAGGGAAGAAGTTCCTGGCAGCCATTGATAAACTAAATGTTACCAAATCCCTGGCCCAGGAATTTGCATTCACCCAAAAGAGTTCTTAAAGAGCTCAAGCATGAAATTGCTGATCTGCCCACTTTAATATGCGACTTATCCTGAAATCCAGGCTCCATCCCTGAGAAGACTGGAAGATGGCCAATGTCACCAATCTTTAAGAAAGGATCTAGGGGGACCGGAAATTACAATTGAAGTCAGTTTTGACATCTCTGTTCTACTAGTAGAATTAGTCGAATCTATCATTAAAGATAAAATTATAGAAACATGTAGAAAAGCAAGAGACCTGCTGAAAGTCAGTCCAATGGCTTTTTTGCAGAGGAAACAAATCCCGTCTAACAAACTTACTAGAAGTTCTTTGAGGGTGTAACAAGGCATGTGGACAGGGGTGAACCCAGTGGACATTGTCTACTTGGATTTCAAGAACTTTTGACAAAGTTCCTCACCAAGAGACTGTTGAGAAAACTCAGCAATGAAGGGAATAAGAGGGAAGTCCTCCTATGGATTAAAACTGGTTGAGAAACGGGAAACAAAGAGTGGAGTGTGAAATGGGAAGTTCTCACAATGGAGAGATGGCCAGGGTGGTGTCCCCAAGGATCCGTGTGGGACCAGTGCTCTTTAACCTATTGCATAAATGACCTGGAAGTAGGGGTGGAAGTAGCGTGGTGGCCAAGTTTGCAGATGATACCAAATTATGAAGGGTGGGTAGAGAACCACAAAGGTTATGCCGAAATCCCATGCCCGGACCTTGATAAATTAGGTGAGTGGAGCTAAGAAATGGCCAAATGCAGTTCAATGTAGCAAAATGTAAAAGTGATGCACATAGGGGAGCTGAAAAAATCCAGAAAACTTCACATACCTGCGCTACGAGATTCAGTGCTATCAGTCACAGACCAGGGAAAGGGATTTAAGCGTCTTAGTTGATAGTTCCATGCACAGAATGTCAACTCAATGCAGCAACGCAGCTGTAAAAAAGAGCAAACTCTATGCTGGGGATCATTAGAAAAGGAATTGATAATAAAGAAACTGCAAAGATTGTCATGCCCTTATATAAAGCAGTGAATGCGACCGCACTTGCAGAATTACTGTGTCCAGTTCTGGTAAGCGCCCCATGTCTCAAAAGGATATTGAGGAGATAGAAAAAAAGTGCAGAGAAGAACCTTGCCTTGAGGATGATTGAGGGACTGGAGCACCTTCCCTGAATGAGGAGAGGCTGGCGTTTGGGACTCTTTAGTTTGGAGAGGAAGCTGGCTGGGGGGGGGATATGATTGAAGTCTATAAAATTATGCATGGGGGGAAGAATTAGGACTAATAAAAGGAAACACTTCTTCCCGCAACGTGTGATTGGTGTTTGGAATATGCTGCCACAGGAGGTGGTCATGGCCACTAACCTGGATAGCTTTAAAAGGGGTTGGACAGATTTATGGAGGAGAAGTCGATTTATGGCTACCAATCTTGATCCTCCTTGATCTGAGATTGCAAATGCCTTAACAGACCAGGTGATCGGGAGCAACAGTCGCAGAAGGCCATTGCGTTCACATCCTACATGTGAGCTCCCAAAGGCACCTGGTGGGCAACTGCGAGTAGCAGAGAGCTGGACTAGATGGACTTTGGTCTGATCCAGCTGGCTTGTTCTTATGTTCTTATGTTCTTATGGTCAGCGTATTGGATCTAGGAGTGGCAGGTTGAAATCCTCACTCTGCCATGCAAGTTTACTGGGTGACCTTAGGTCAGTTAAACATTCTCAGTGTAACTAGGTTGCCAATCCCCCCCCCCCCCCCCGGTCACTAGTAGGGAGTAAGGATGTCAGATCCAGATTGCGAAACATCTGGAGATTTTGTGGTATAGCCTGGGGAGGACACGATACAGTGCAATAGAGTCCATCCTCCAAAGCGCCCATTTTCGCTAGCGGAACTGATGTCTGTTGTCTGGAGATGAGCTGTCTTTCCAGGATATCTTCAGGTCCTACCTGGATTATGGCACCTCACAGGACTGTCGTGACAATAAACATGGAGGAAAGGTGAACAATGTAAGCAGTGGGATCCAAACATTTTAGTGACAGGTTCCCATGGTGGTGGGATTCAAACTGTGGCATAGCGCCAATGGGGCTGGGCAGGGCACGACAGGGGTGTGGCCAGGCATTCTGGGGGTGGGGCCATTCACCTGAAGCTGAGGCTGTGGCAGGGCAGCAGCAGCTGCACCGATCCTTCCCTTGGAGAAACAAATGCACTTGGCGCCCAGGCTGAGCACGCACGCCGGTGCACCTCCTGCTACTCTGCTTCATCCATGTTGTCTAGCTCTCCGCCATCCAGCTCAAGTTGAGAGCTGAAGGCCTTCCCACAATGAGCAACTCAAAATAGCAAGTATAATATAGGAATAAGCACTTTCTGCTGATTCGGCAGACCCTGACGGCATAAAACAAGCCCCTAACACATAACAAAAGAAGGCCTTTAAGGGTACAGCAGCCAAAGCGTTCAGGAGTAAATCCTCCTGCCTGAACCAAGGTCGGAGACAGAGAGTTAAGTTAGAGTTGCACTTGCCTCTGTCAAGTGCATTCCTCCTGTCAGATTCTGTGTTTTACCATCCATCTAAGCGGGTGAAGGCAGGGGCACTGAGATGGTGCCAAGGGTCGAGAGGCATTGGGAGAAAGTTGTCTTAATAATGTGGAAGATTGTTTAAGGGTCGTCCTGTAACTAACCCTGAATTTAACGAGGCAATAAAATGAACATGTAATAAAGAAGCGATCAATCTACGGGACATATCTCCCAGAGTCGCCAAAAGAAAACATCTTTATGTCAAAAGAATCATTAGCCTGACAAAATTATATGTGTCTGTACAGAAGGACATTAACTTTTTGTATGTTATTCCGAGGCATCAAGAATTTTGTAATGTATAGGAATTTAATGACTTATCATGTGACATTTTGTCTATGAAAAGGACAGTCCCAAAGCTGACGTTGAGTCTTTCCTTCCAGGGTGCTATTGCAACCTGTTCCTCTCTAATAAACTTACTAACGTCTTGTGGCAAACTACCTGTTCTGTATACATATATTTGGAACCTAGAAACAGCAGGGGAGATTTGCCACTGCTGGGGAAATTAGGAAAGCCCCTATCAGGTGAAGTGATCACATTGTTTTCTTTTCTAAGAAAAAGCTGGAACTGCGGACTGGGAGGTTGAATAAGGGCAGTATCGATGCCAGGTTCGGGGGGGGGGGGACACCTGAAAGGGCCTTTCCAGCTGCAGCTACAAGTAATAGCTTTCAGAAGCCATGACAAACACCGTAGGACCATAGTACACGTGGACCCAGGTTCAGAGAATAATGTTTGAACAAGCTTTTCACCAGACTTCAAATATAAAAGAGGGGCACAGCTTCTGACATGGATTTTCAAAACAGCAACATAAGTCTCGTCGGCGTGTGAGAGAAAGAGAGGTTAAACACTGTTCGTCCTTGAAAAATGAAGAGGTACTCAACGAAAGCATCTAGTTTTTCAACAGATTTCCTCTGCACTTTGTGTGCACTGAAGCCTTGAAAACATAAAGCAATATCAAGTGTAGGTTCCCAGATCAAC
Source organism: Sphaerodactylus townsendi (assembly GCF_021028975.2). Taxonomy (NCBI): domain Eukaryota; kingdom Metazoa; phylum Chordata; class Lepidosauria; order Squamata; family Sphaerodactylidae; genus Sphaerodactylus; species Sphaerodactylus townsendi. The sequence goes on along the minus strand of NC_059435.1, from coordinate 12,056,128 downwards.
TGTTTACTATTCTTCTGGTATGGAAAGCTCTGGAGAACATTTTGCGGATGCTCAGGTGGCAGCTTGTTCCCAAGATCCTTGACTTAGTTTATGATCTGGGTTTTTTTCGAAAACCAAGTTTTAAACAAATACAAACCAAAACAAACCACACAAATGGTTTATTTTTTTAAGCAAGCCTTTATTGGCATAGACAGCAGTACAACAATAATAAAAACAGATTAAAAAGCATGTACAATACAGGATATACATGTCAGGATGAAGGAAATCTACTGGCATTTAGTAATTTCCAGGAGAAAGTCTGCCACTATCATACAGAGAGAAGGATCAGGGTTGTCCAACAAGTAGTGTAATCTAATTAAATCAGGGAGATCGGATAAATGTAAAGGAGTGAGATTCACATACTTGGATCTGATTTCCTTGAATCTGAGACAGTGAAGTAATTGGTGGGCCAGAGATTCAACTGAGCCATCGTTACATGGGCACAATCTTTTAGCCTTTTCTTGCTTATTAAATCTGCCATGTAACAAGGCAGAAGGCATAACATTAAACCTGGCGAGCATTATGGCTCTCCTTTGAACAGGGTTTATTAAGCAATACAGGTAGTATGCCAAGTGGCCCCGTTCAACTGGGAGAAATGGTTTATTTGCACACTTTACATTCCAATACTCCCTTCTTACATTGGTTCTTGACCTTCTCTACTTCCTTCTTAATCCAGTAGATAGGGGCGGAGCGAGGGGGAACTGTGGCCAGCACCCCTGCCATGCTCCCATCCGCCCTGCCCCAGAATGCCCCCGGAACTCTCTGCCCCGCCCCGCCACTCCACGCCCCCACACTGGCGCGCACCTGGTGCATCACGCCCCACCCCGCCCCCTTGACACAATGTCACTGCCAGTAGATTATACAAATTCCAAAATCTTGTAAAAGGAGTCAAGTCGTTTTTGTAAATTTATATTATAGTTTTTGTAAATTATCGTTGTAAAATATATATTATCGTTTTTGTAAATTTATATTATAGGTTTGTCTGGTCTGCATATATACAAACCTTTCCCATAAAGGTTTGTATAAGAGCCCTTCGGGGATGGGGCGGGATAGAAATTTGAAGCATAAATAAATAAATAAATAAGCTCCGCATATCAAACCCTTCATAGCCGATTTTTCTAGAGTAAGTTGCTATTTCCAGATTTGGCTCAGCATGGTTGTGTTTCCAACCAAGTGTACCCTTTTCAATTCTCATCAATAGCCTCCTCCTCCAATAAGAAAATGGAAGGAGAAAACTCAAATACGTACCTTACTGTGTTCTTTAACTGTGCAAAACCCACATTTTTAACCAATTCACAACCCCACCGCTGTACACTTTCCCTCGATGCATTTCCAGCAGAGATCTGACTCAGCAGAAATGTGGGCTACTCAGACCTGTTTGAAATTCCATTACATTTTAAGACTATTTTCTTCTGCGCTTACATTTAAGGAAAGATAACAGTCTCTTTGAAGCAGATTTCCCCATTAATCAGCTGGAGCAGACACAGATAGATCTTTCATCAATCTAAATTCCCAAATGCATTTTAATGATGATCTGTTTTGTTTTTATTGTCCAAATATTTGCATTCATTGATGTTTTTGGCTCATGAGCAGTGGTGAACTGGGAATAGCAGCCAGCTCATGGCGAGGGAAGGTGACATCTCCTTTCAATTGACTGGGTTTCTTTCAAGGATAACTCAACTTCTCTAACCTGCCCTTGGTGCCTTTAATGCTGATTGCTGCCGCCAACAGGGCCCTATTTGTTTTTTTACCAGAAGGGAACCTGCATGTATCTGGACAAATGAGAAGGGGCGACCACCCTGGTTTCCCTTTTGCTGTCCGAGGGCGGACCTACTTTGTGTGAAACCCTTTACCAATAATGCACACCACTACATTGCTGGGGTAATGAAATTGGCCATAGCCATTTTATTGAGCAGAAATGGGGGGGCTAATATAGGTCCTGGGATCACAGCTACATGCAGGTTGAAGCTTCGCTTGGCGGAGGCTGGCTTGCCTGAGCTTCAGCTCTACTGCGGGGCACTCTGCCAGTGACCACTACGGCAAGAGGTGTTCCCCCTTTGGCCCTGTTCCGCAGGGCGGTCACCTCTTGCCCTTGTCACCGTTCCCAAGGGGAAAGCCTAGCTCCCTAGCTCCCTTCCCTTTGCCCTTCCAGATCAATACCCATGCACCAAACTGCCATGTATCTAGGCCAGTGATGGCGAACCTATGGCACGGGTGCCAGAGGTGGCACTCAGAGCCCTCTCTGTGGGCACATGCAAACAGAGTCACCCCCCCCCCACACACACACATCTAGGGTGGCCTGGACCGCTGGACTCGATTATTAGCATTAAACCTAAGACCTAGTTTTGGGGAAGCAGTTGTCAAGCGCTGTTAAACCCCGCTGATTTTCATATAAAGAACTAAAGTGCGATCCTTTACCTGGGAGTAAGCTCGGTTTGCTGGCAATGGGGCTTGCTTCTGAGTAAACCCTCCTAGGGTCGAGAGTCACCCGTTGGAAGAGTTGCACGCTTGCTTCAAAGCAAAGCCACCGACTACCACCAAGCTTACTCCCGAGCAACGCACGCCTCGGAGCCAACCGTTTTTTCTAAACTGAAACCTCAGCATTCAGGTTAAATTGCCGTGTTGGCACTTTGCGATAAATAAGTGGGTTTTGGGTTGCAATTTGGGCACTCGGTCTCGAAAAGGATCACCATCACTGATCTAGGCTATGACAAAATAAGCATGCATTAACACCTAAGAAAATTAGGGTGAGGTGGGCGGGCAAATCATCAGCCAGTGAGCACATGGCTGTCACAAAGGATGGCGAGCCTCTTTAAAGGCTCATTCGCCCCTCCTTTGTTCCGGAGATGCAAGCCCTTTCCAGCCATGGTTCTTTTCTCCCTTCCGCCCTCACTCGGCGGCCTCTGCTGGTTTCACCTCCTCTCGCCCCGCCCCGAGCAGCAACCATGGCTCGGGGTTATTCCCAGCTGTCTTTGCTGAGAACACCATCACACCCAAGTCAGTCAGGAAAAATCAATTTCCTTTTAACATCCTCATGGCCAAGATTGGGGATAGCATGACTACCCTCAACGCACCAGGGTTATGTTAAAAGATGACCAAGGCAGGCAGGTTTTATGCATACAGCCATTCAATTTGGAAACTTTGTAACATATTAAGTCCTCAGGCAGAATCAATATAAGTAGAACCCAAAGTCAAGAGAAACAACCGAACCAACATGTTATTTGCTAACCCTGCTAGACTAAGCCCTGATCTTTTCCCAACCTTCCAGAGTCCTCTCAGCCAGAGCAACTGCCAGAGGCTGATAATTGTCTCAACCAAACAACATCACCCCTTTTCCTGATTGGTGGAGAGACATCTGGGGAAGGATTTCGAGTGTCACTTGTCCCCATGACCAGAGTGGTTCCTTTCCATAAAAATCCAAAGCAGCAGTTGGCTCATAAAAGACTGCAGATGGTCAAAACCCCACTTGAAATTTGCATGCAGATCCAAACCTGTTCATTGTGAAACTGTGTCCTCTTCATCAGAGTTTCTCCCTCCCCACCGCACACAGCAAACACACTCGGTTGCAGAACTCTTAGCAATCCCCACTACCAAGCGAGCCACTCTCCCCTGATTGGCTGGCGTGCCTTGATGGGGTGGGACCTTTTCCCACTGTGGAAATGTACATTGTAGGGGTGTGATAAAAAAAAACCCCAGCATGTAAAAGTTTAACGTTGAACTGTTTAACTGAGCAAACAGTTAATTGTTACCTGTGTAAACCATTAACCATTCAAAGTTACACGTTTGACTGTTTAACGTTTGCGTCCCCTTCTGCTGGCCGATCGCAAAAGCGGAAACGAAACCAAGGAAAGGCTGCACGCGCATCGCAGCGCTGATTGGTTGCCCGAATTCCGCGTCACGCTCCAGGGCGGGAAATGAGTCAGGGTTTCAACCCTCATGCCTCCCCTCGGATCAGCTCTGAACCGTGTTAATGGGGTCTATGCCACTTGCAACCGGGGTCTATGCCGGAACACGGATTAACGGGGAGAACGAGTGCCAGAAACGGAATCTGCCACACAAGCCATGGGGAGGTCGTCCCTCAAACCTGGTTAGTTTGTGTTCTGAAACCTGGCTAAGACGATAGTGGGGATTCGACCGATGAAAGGAGTTGGGGGTGTTGTAAATCCATCACAAGTGCATGAAAGATTCAGCAGGTTGAAACCTACCATTAAAATAATCAAACTGTCACCTCCTCCTTCATCCATGCCATGTTTCCCAGTCAGGATGTGGTCTCTCCTCCCTTCCTTTGTTTAACTTCTGCTCCACTGGAAGGTTTCTGTAACAGACTCTCTCACTCTTCTCTCTATCTGGCCTGTATAACTGCTTACACTATTTAAAGGTTAACTTGCCTTGCTTGTATCTTCAAAGGAAATGGTTTTGGATGGGGTGATAACCCAGCTAAGAACAGATGCATGGCTTGAGAACTGCTTGGGGTGTGAAAGGGAGGTGGGGTAGCTGTTGCCTAGTAGTGGAAGGGAGTGAGAAGGATATGAGTAAGTGTCTTGACACCTAAAATCAAGTTCTTTCAATAGATTCCTAAGTGCTTCCAGACTGATATTTGTCCTTCAATAAATAATTATGTCTTTATTGGACAAGATCAGGAACACAACACAAACTGACTACATCTCCAGCTACTATAACAAAGGCCTTTTCCCTCAAGAGTCATTTACAATGTATCTTGCCACTAAATGCTACTCTTCTTTGGAATTCTGCATGTTTTTTCCTTTGATTCTGGAAACATTTCCCCTTCATTTTTCCTCTGCTGATTCCCCAAGCATGTTTACCATGATTTTTGTTTAAATCAGTTTCTGAGCCAGCTTTCTTTGAGCATATGATCATGTTGAAATAGTCTTCATTTCTCCATCCCACTAAACATCTTGGCCCTTATGAATACCCTGTGTGGTTCCCCAATCTCCCCTTCAGCCATTTCTCCTCCCTCTCCTTCTCTGTTTTCAAAAGGAAAAATAGTTATTTATCCTATTGAACTATTTAATGTAATGTTGAGGGAAAGGTACAAACACTCAGGGTCGATTGGATTGACTTTGTCAATTTCATATAAAACTAGCAATGCAACACTAGGCCAGTAGAGCGATTTTGATGCAGGGTCGATTGCATCAGTAACAGGATGCTGAGACACTGGAGTGGTTGAAAAAAGCATAAGGAATAATTGCTGCAGGGAATCAGGAATGCATAATCCTTACTGCAGATCAAATTTGGCCCCCAAAATGTGGTTGTTTGTGTGTAGTGGTGGGTAAGCTATGTGTTTCTGTTCCTTCAGGTGCCTGAAAGGGTGCCTGATTCAGGATCTTGTTTTGACTTCCATTTTGGTTTGGTTCTTCTCAATAGTCAAAATGGAAATTGAACCATTTTTGAATTACCGCTTCAAAAGGTAACTGTGCAGTAACACTAGAGCACCTGCACAAAAGAAAAAGAGGAAGAGGTTTGTTCTTCTCCATCACAGGTGGCATCCCTCCTGTGGCATGATACATTTTCAATAGCAGTTTCAGAGGTGGGATCCAGCAGGTTCTCACAGGTTCCCAAGAGTAGGTTACTAATTATTTGTGTGTGCCGAGAGGGGGTTACTAATTGGTGATTTTGCCACGTGATTTTTTTGCCTTAGTTACGCCCCTCCTCTCAGCAGTAGTGCGCAGAACTTGAAGCAGTCTAGCAGGAGGTGCACCGGCGTCATGCATGCAGCCAGCCAATGCTAGCGTGCCGACCGTTTCCCTTCTAAGGACCGGCGCATGCTTCGTATACCACATTTACCAAGAGATGCCCCGCTTCTGGAATGCCTGACCACACCCCCGTCGTGCCCCGACCAGCCCCATTGGTGCTACGCCACAGCTTGAATCCCACCACCATGGGAACCTGTTACTAAAATTTTTGGATCCCACCACTGAGTAGTTTGTAGAATACATGCAACTGAAGAGACAAGGGAGGAACCCCAAAATGATGAGGGTGGGGAAAGGAGGTAGGGGGAATGATTTCACATGAAATGTTTCCAAGACATGAGGTTTGACCACTGGGAAAACTGCGGTGCGCAGTGAATACAGAAAAGGCCAAAGTGGTGTACAAAGTCTTTTCAACAGTTGGCTGGACAAATCTCACTGGTTTTATTATTGTTTCTATCAATGGTAGGACAAAAAAAGTATCAAATTAAAACATTAGCAATTCATTACTAATTTATTATTTGTCAACCATCTGTTTGCAGTGTCTCAAGCACAGCCATGTTTTGAATAAAACCATTTTCATTTAATCTGGCATTTAAGTAGTGCTTTCATTTATATGGACATATGTGTAACAATTTCAATTCCCTTCCCCCCCCCCCTGTTTACATTTCAGTATTCTGAAGGGAATGCAGTTTGCGCGATGTTGAGACATTGTTGCGGGGGTGGTTAATTTGAAAGATTTTGTGTCAAACACAGAAGCGTTACTCTGGTGATAAATCTATTTTGTTAAAATGACACCCCGATAACTAATTTACATTAGATCACTGGTAATGTGACGGTAGTTCATATCAACATATGCTAGGTATCTCTGGGTTTGCAGTTTGATGTGGGAAACAGAAGGGAAATTGTCGAAAGGAAGCATGGTGGAAATTCTTGGATGGACCATAAACACTGCAGTGGCACTGTTCGGTATAGTGTCAGGAAATAGTGGTGATTATTCTTAGCATTTATATGTTGCCTTTCCTGTGTTTACAAAGCCCTTCATTGATACTATCTCACAGCCCCATCCACAACTCTCAGCTTGCCCCCAGAAAATCCTCCAAAAGTTGGTGGGGGGCCGAGGGTGGGGGCCAGTGGGGGGATTCTAAATAATCAACCACTGGTTCCCTCCTGCCGCTGCACCCCCTGCTGCCCACTTACCTGACTGCTGCGCCCCTGACCGCCCCTTTCCAATGTTGGGTGGGGGGAGGCAGGGGGAGACGAGGGAAGGCAATGGCTTTGGGGAGCTGGCTGTGGGGGGCCGGCCCACTGCTGACCAGGCCACACACTTTCAAGGGAGGCCTGCTGGAGCCTGGGCCGCACACTGTGCGGGGCTGTCTAGCCGACCACCGATCAGGCCGTGCACACGCGCGCGGCCTGATCAATGGCTGACGGGCCACCAATCCAGCCACACCAGAGGTGGGATCCAGAAGGTTCTCACCAGTTCCCGAGAGTGGATTACTAATTATTTGTGTGTGCCGAGAGGGGGTTACTAATTGGGTCCGCTTTCCCATCTCCACGCCCTCGCCTCCCCGAGAGGCACACTGCCTTTGAACGTGAAGGTTCCATATAGCAATTGTGACTAATAATGTCACTCCCTGAACTGGGTTAATCCCTTTCAGGTACTGCAATTCATTGATTCTCAGCCTTTCGTACCTTTTATCTCACCAGTCTCTATCAAAGAACCTGTGTGTTTCACCATTGCTGTGTTCAGATTTGTGAGTTGGGGCATTTTCTATAATGTGATGATGGTTTAGAAATGACCTGGTGCAAAAAAATTTTTTGGGGTTGTGGTGGTGTGGCTGCCCATGGGGGGAGGGGGTCATCCAACTCAGGTTTTGGCCAGGGCTCAGGTTTGCCTAGGAACGCCTCTGCCCCCTTTGCTGAGGGGGGACTTGCGAGGGAACCTGTTACTAAAATTTTTGGATCCCACCACTGAGCCACACTCTTCTGTGTCGGCGCAGGCATGTGGCCCAGGAATGCAGCCCGATCTGCGGCTGCCTTGGGATTCCAGCCTGTTAGCTTCTGGTTTGGGAGAACTGGTACAAGTTGGCTGAATCCCACCTCTGGCAGGGGCGCCATGCTCCCGGCCTTAAACACCAGGAGGAAGCCAATTAAACGTCATCTCTGAAGGAAAAAAATGTAGTTTTAAGTTGGATCCGCTAATTTCTCTTTTTTATGAACCCAAGCAGAGTAGGCAGGGAAGTTCAGAGATGAAGATGCTGCATCAGTTAATACCAGCTGCTATTTTTTTTCTTCTGTGGCAAAATAAATCACATTTTTGTTTCGCAGAGAACTGTTGAATCTTAAGTTCACTTACTTGAAAGTTTACTTACAACCTAAAGTAACTATTTTCTACATATTTACAGGCTACAGATTTTATGTTTTATAGTTTCAAGCTTCAAAAAGACTAATGAACATCTCTGAACTGACAGAAATACATGCAAACACGGGGAGAGCTTTTAGTCAACACACCATAAAAGATCTTAGTTCAACTGACAACAACTGACATCTGCCTCCGCCGCAGTGGTAAGGGCTCAGGGAGGACAAATGCACGGGTGCAAAACTGTGCCGTTCCTCCTCGCCTTCCCCCCCTCCAGATGGGGCTGTCATACCAATCCTTCAAGAAAACTATTATCTTCATAGTTCACACGAGTGGCCAAGAAATGATGACTTGCCTTAAACCACACTGTAAACACTGATGAGAAAAATGTCACCAGAAACTTCAACGTTCTATATCACCGTGCTAAATATACTGCCTTTTTCCACGTAAAAAGAATATGGAGAGGTTTGAACTGAACGTTTCCCTCTGAGACCGTAGATCTCTTCCCACTCTTTCATCTAACCAGTACTTTGATACTTTATATTTTAATACCGGTGTTTTCCACACAGCAAGAAGCTCCATTGCTTTTCTCTGTTGAGAGTCCTACGTCACCCGGCCCCCAACATAAACATGTCACTCAGCAGCTATTTGTTTAAGTGTGAGGAAACTAATAAATACTTTATGTTTAACATTCTTATAATCTAATGATTTTTTTAAGTCCATGATTTTAACAGTGTGTTTTGCATTCACACACTTTTGCCCAGGAGCAGCAGTGGCGTAGGAGGTTAAGAGCTCGTGTATCTAATCTGGAGGAACCGGGTTTGATTCCCAGCTCTGCCGCCTGAGCTGTGGAGGCTTATCTGGGGAATTCAGATTAGCCTGTACACTCCCACACACAGCAGCTGGGTGACCTTGGGCTAGTCACAGCTTCTGGGAGCTCTTTCAGCCCCACCTACCTCTCAGGGTGTTTGTTGTGAAGGGGGAAGGGCAAGGAGATTGTAAGCTCCTTTGAGTCTCCTGCAGGAGAGAAAGGGGGGATATAAATCCAAACTCTTATTATTATTATTATTATTATGGTAGTTGTAGTTGCTGTTATCCCTACTAATGAGCACCATCGTTGTTACTGTTGCTGGTATATGTTTTGGCCACGTGATAAAAATGCTCTTACATTGCTGTATCCTACTGTTGGTTCTGATTCCTTGTGGAATG